>NC_091233.1:24123179-24143437 GCF_040958095.1 Procambarus clarkii | reverse complement strand
CCCTCAGGTCTGAGCGAGCACCCACAGGTGTGAGCGAGCACCCACAGGTGTGAGCGGGCACCCACAGGTGTGAGCGGGCACCCACAGGTGTGAGCGGGCACCCACAGGTGTGAGCGGGCACCCACAGGTCTGAGCGGGAACCCACAGGTCTGAGCGGGCACCCACAGGTGTGAGCGGGCACCCACAGGTGTGGGCGAGCACCCACAGGTGTGAGCGAGCACCCACACGTGTGAGCGAGCACCCACAGGTGTGACCGAGCACCCACAGGTGTGAGCGAGCACACACAGGTGTGAGCGAGCACCCACAGGTGTGAGCGAGCACCCACAAGTGTGAGCGAGAACCCACTGGTCTGAGCAAGAACCCACTGGTCTGAGCGAGCACCCACAGATGTGAATAAGCACCCAAAGGTGTGAGAGAGCACCCACAGGTGTGGCCTGCACCCACAGGTGTGAGAGAGCACCCACAGGTGTGGCGTGCACCCACAGGTGTGAGCGAGCACTCACAGGTGTGAGCGAGCACCCACAGGTGTGAGCGAGCACCCACAGGTGTGAGCGAGCACCCACAGGTGTGAGCGAGCACCCTCAGTTCTGAGCGAGCACTTACAGGTGTGAATAAGCACTCACAGGTGTGAGCGAGCACCAACAGGTGTGAGCGAGCATCCACAGGTGTGAGCGAGCACCCACAGGTGTGAGCGAGCACCCACAGGCCTGAGCGAGCACCCACAGGTTTGAGCGAGCACAAACAGGTTTGAGCGGGCACCCACAGGTGTGACCAGGCACCCACAGGTCTGAGCGGGCACCCACAGGTCTGAGCGGGCACCCACAGGTCTGAGCGGGCACCCACAAGTCTGAGCGGGCAACCACAGGTGTGAGCGGGCACCCACAGGTGTGGGCGAGCACCCACAGGTGTGAGCGACCACCCACAGGTGTGAGCGAGCACCCACAGGTGTGAGCGAGCACCCACAGGTCTGAGCGAGCATCCACAGGTCTGAGCGAGCACCCACAGGTGTGAATAAGCACCCTCAGGTCTGAGCGAGCACCCACAGGTGTGAGCGAGCACCCACAGGTGTGATCGAGCACCCACAGGTGTGAGCGGGCACCCACAGGTGTTAGCGGGCACCCACAGGTCTGAGCGGGAAGCCACAGGTCTGAGCGGGCACCCACAGGTCTGAGCGGGCACCCACAGGTCAGAGCGGGCACCCACAGGTCTGAGCGGGCACCCACAGGTCTGAGCGGGCACCCACAGGTCTGAGCGGGCACCTACAGGTCTGAGCGGGCACCCACAGGTCTGAGCGGGCACCCACAGGTGTGAGTGAGCACCCACAGGTGTGAGCGAGCACCCACAGGTGTGAGCGAGCACCCACAGGTGTGAGCGAGCACCCACAGGCCTGAGCGAGCACCCACAGGTTTGAGCGAGCACAAACAGGTTTGAGCGGGCACCCACAGGTGTGACCAGGCACCCACAGGTCTGAGCGGGCACCCACAGGTCTGAGCGGGCACCCACAGGTCTGAGCGGGCACCCACAAGTCTGAGCGGGCAACCACAGGTGTGAGCGGGCACCCACAGGTGTGGGCGAGCACCCACAGGTGTGAGCGACCACCCACAGGTGTGAGCGAGCACCCACAGGTGTGAGCGAGCACCCACAGGTCTGAGCGAGCATCCACAGGTCTGAGCGAGCACCCACAGGTGTGAATAAGCACCCTCAGGTCTGAGCGAGCACCCACAGGTGTGAGCGAGCACCCACAGGTGTGATCGAGCACCCACAGGTGTGAGCGGGCACCCACAGGTGTGAGCGGGCACCCACAGGTGTGAGCGGGCACCCACAGGTGTTAGCGGGCACCCACAGGTCTGAGCGGGAAGCCACAGGTCTGAGCGGGCACCCACAGGTCTGAGCGGGCACCCACAGGTCAGAGCGGGCACCCACAGGTCTGAGCGGGCACCCACAGGTCTGAGCGGGCACCCACAGGTCTGAGCGGGCACCTACAGGTCTGAGCGGGCACCCACAGGTCTGAGCGGGCACCCACAGGTGTGAGTGAGCACCCACAGGTGTGAGCGAGCACCCAAAGGTGTGAGCGAGCACCCACAGGTGTGAGCGAGCACCCACAGGTGTGAATAAGCACTGTCGGAAAATCCGACAACATTTAATAATCATACAGATAATAGCTGTATTGTATAAACAAGTTACCCATAGAAAACGTAACTTGTAGTGGAATTACCGTCTAAAGAAAACGGGATATCATCACCACATACTATTATAAACCACCACCTATTATGGTGGGAATTATTCTTAAATACATTAGTCTTTGGACTTTACCATCATAAAAACATCTTATATAAATTAACTTAATTATCAATATTAAAGTAGAGTAAATGTGACCCTTCTATCACTTTCTGACATGTGGACAATGTAAGCCAGGCGTCAGAGGGAGGAAGGAGGGCAGCCATTGTTTATATTGAGACCAGAGGCTCACACGGGAGCAAATTCGGCTCCTGTTTAATTTACTTGGACGTAGTGTTATGGAAACCAAAGGTGTACCATTTTCAACACGCTGTCTACAAATTCAAGTTAAGTGTTCTTTCCGAAACCCATTATCTATCATTAGTGGCCATTAATGTCATTGGGTAGGGTTACCCGGTTAGAACGCGACATAGCCTCAAACTAAAGGTAATTAAGCCAGGTCTTCAATGTTCCATGTACAGTTTTCTCTGATATACCTGTCATATACTAGGTTTCTGGCTTCACAGCTAGCGCACTTTTGACAGGTCAAGACGAGGAAGGAAGATTTTGTGCACCAGTTACTGGGTGATATGGAAGCTACCTCAAAAAGGATAATTTGTTGTCTACACCCTAGTTATACCTGGTGGACTAGCCTGCTGTACTATAAGATAAGGAACCTCTTCAATGTATGTAGTTAATTCTGTAGTTTGATTGGCTGCATATATATAAATATAAACCCCCCCTAATGTGTAGAGGATCGATTTGTGAGATTGAGATTATTGCAGAAATACAGTCCACTTAACATTATACAAATTGCTATCGAAGTATATAAATTAACGTAAATATAAATTCATATAAATTAAATAAATATAAATCTCACAGGTCGGTTCCCACATTATTTGGTCATCTTCGAATCGGATGACGGATTATTTGATCCTTTGAACCACATTTGGTCATCTTAGTACCGGATGAACCAGTTAACCAGTGGATTCATTAAATATACTAGTGCAGTGTGATTTAAACAAAGCCAGCAGTCAAGACGGCAGCGTAGCCTCGAGGGAGCTCAGGAGCCTCCCTCAGCCGAGTTCAGCTTCGTCAGCGGTTTCATGCACACCCACAGATATTTGGTGGCGTGTTATTTCTGTGAAATGACAGCGCTAATATAGAAGCCAGCCAAATTAGTGACTGTGTCTCGAGATTGTTCACGGATTTCGTGGTGTTACATTTCGCGAGAGATTATCTACGAATTTTGTGGAGTTTATTTCGCGAGGTCAATAATAATATTTATTACTTCTAGATAATATTAGAAGTTTCATAGAGGCTAATTAAGAGGCTATTATCATTAATTGTGTATATTATTTCTCCAAGATAGAGAATTATTTAATATATATTGCACTAGTGATCACAGTATAATATTTACTAATTGCCAACCCACAACAGGGTAGGATATTAAACAATGACTAGTTGAACTATTATCGTTCATCCTAGTCCCATTATTACCATAGTCAGTTGTACTATATTGAATAACCTAACACCATTAATGAATGGTGCAGACCCTATTTTGGGTGTAATTTTTATCAACTCGAGTTGAGTTGTGCATATATAATAATTTACTTATGATCATTACACCTTTGAGTGATTAATTAGTGTCTCTACCATCCTAGGGTGATATAGAAGAGCTAACCTAAAGGTACTTCCAGTGACACTGGTTTATCACTCAAATCATTAGTGTGTATGATTGTATATATATATAATGTGTATTAATTTTAAGTGCTAACCTCTAGTAGAGGTAGGATTATTGCCTAGTGAGTGCAGAATTTACCCTAGGCTACCATTAGAGCTTGTTCAGTATTATGAGCAGCCCAAGTACAAGTCCCAAAAGGCTTCACCAACTAGCCAGTATGGATAATGCAGGGAGAATGAAAAGAACCCTTGCAGGTCTTAAAGGCCACTTAACAAGACAGATCAAGAAATGTGAAGATTTGTCACAAGAATCAACAGTTGATTATGCTGACCTGGAAAGCTATTATCAAGCAGCTGCAGGTAAATTTGAGCAAATCAAATGTCAAATAGCAACATATGTGGCTGAACTTGCCAACACCAATTTATCAGAAACAGAAATAGACGACATTATGGTTGATCTTGCGAATTATGAAGATCACACTCAGGCCACGTTACAGCCTTATGTCAAATTAATTGCCCAGAACAAGGCAACAGCAACAACAACAACAGTTGCATCTAATACGAGTCAAGCAGAAGCTCGACTCCCTCCAATTAATTTACCCACTTTCTCAGGAAAAGATGAGGAAGATTGGGAAGAATTTTGGAACAAATTCGTTGACCTTGTAGACTCAAAACAATCTTTACCAAAGAGTAGTAAATTCTCTTATTTGCAAGGCCAATTATCAGGTGAGGCTAAAACAGTAGTATCCCATCTGAGATTAACTAATGACGGCTATGATCTGGCAGTAAAACTCCTCAAGGATAATTATGCTGATCCAGAAGTAAGAACATCACATTTAGTTCATGAGCTGTTGCATTTACCCCCACCGGAGGCTTCAGCTGATTCACTCCAAGTCTTCAAGCTGGAGGTAGAATCATTGATCAATGCCCTCAGCCTGACAGCAGATACAAACGGGGCTGAGTGGGTCTTGAAAATAATTGTCCAGGAGAAAATACCTAGGGACATATTGAGACAAATGAGTGCTCATTACAATAAAAGCATCTTATCTATGAATGAAATATCTGAAGGTTTAAAGTCAGTAGTTCATCAATTACGAACACATGAGAAATTAAAACCACCAAGTAAACCCTCAGAATCCAATAATAGTAAACCACAGAGTACCAAAGGTACTCCAAATCAATCTAGACAATATAATTCAACACCAAAGTGGAACAGTGGCAGTGTGGGCGTATATGCAGTGGGACCCTCCAAGCCTATAGTTACTGTGTCATCCAAGAACGTGACACCAAAGGGTACTGGAAGCTATGGAACATGTTTGTTCTGCAATGAGAAACATTCAATGTACCACTGCCCTAATTTTCCTGATAGTGACGCCCGTGTTGAGCGACTCAAAGATTTGCAACATTGCACGAGGTGCCTCAGGAAACATAACATCAACGACTGTGATACCCAATTACACACCTGTAATAGGTGTAACAAAGGTCAGCACCATGCAGCATTGTGCAGAGACACCAAAACAACGTCTCCAAACCCCAAGGTGGAAGATAGCATTCCCACCTCAGTACAGTACTGCAAGGTGCAACAAACAAAGAGTGTCCATACGGCAAAGTCTAAAGGTAATACGACTTTGCCTACTGCCCAAATTACCATCCTGAATAAGAGGGCCAAGGTCCATACCCGTGGGTTGTTTGACCAAGGATCCCAGAGAACATTTGTCACTAAAAAGTTGGCAGATGAACTACAATTAAGGCCTGTAGCCCAGACGTCATTCAACATCTCAGGGTTTGTAACAGATGCAGGACCTCAAGTCTACCAGGTGGTACAACCATCAGTACGCTTAGGCAGGTACGTCTGTCGAGTACAAGCCATTGTGGTGGACAAAATACCAGTAGACCTACAAGTTCAAGGTCTGAGAGCAACAGCCAAATTCCTGAGAAATAGAGGAATAAAATTGGCAGATAATATTAAGTCTGATCACCTCACCGACTTCGGTCTCCTTGTAGGGACAGACTATTGTCATCGATTCATCGGTAGCCCTA
This sequence comes from Procambarus clarkii, assembly GCF_040958095.1. NCBI lineage: Eukaryota > Metazoa > Arthropoda > Malacostraca > Decapoda > Cambaridae > Procambarus > Procambarus clarkii. The sequence goes on along the minus strand of NC_091233.1, from coordinate 24,137,497 downwards.
CTAAATATCAGGGTATAACCATGTTAAACTCTGCAGGAGGTAAATTACTCTCAGGCCCAGTATCAAGCCTGAGGAGACCTATGCCTGCAGATAAACAATACCAATAGAAACTAAATTTGTCAGCTGATTATATTTCTCCAGTAGCATTATACTAAGGAGATTACAGCTGACTATACCAACAGAAGTTGATGTTAGTATCATCATTTAAAGCTGGAGATGATTTCATGAGGCCTCAGTGGCAAATCAGTGAACAGTAGCTTAAACAGCTACAAGTCACTGCGACCAATGTCACTGATCCCACTGCAGTCTCAGAACCATACTTTACTTTAATGATGAGCTATTCAATCCTCTGAATCAATTAACTAAATTAAACCCCAATAAATCTGATGACTGATTTGATACATTTATTATTTAATCAAGATGTATTCCATGGGCCTCAGTGTTTATATATCAGTGACCAGTTACCTGAAGAAACTTCAAGTTATATCTAATGTCACTGATCTCACTGCAGTCCCTGAATCATACTTGACTGTAGTACTTGATCACATCCAGTCTTCTGGGTTAAATAATATGTAATTAGGCTTGAATATTAGCCTTTCAAGAGTTGACAGGGAAATGAGATCGCATTAGACTTCTAACCCCTACAACTCTAGTACGGGACATCCGTCCTGTACGAACAGACGCACAAATGTGTGATTACTAACTACTAACATCAAATTAATCTAATAATTCGAAGGAGGAGTATCGGTGTTCGTCTGTTCTAAAGAGGACTTCGACCCGTGAGCAGCCCCCTGGGGAATTATGTCGGAAAATCCGACACCATTTAATAATCATACAGATAATAGCTGTATTGTACAAACAAGTTACCCATAGAAAACGTAACTTGTAGTGGAATTACCGTCTAAAGAAAACGGGATATCATCACCACATACTATTATAAACCACCACCTATTATGGTGGGAATTATTCTTAAATACATTAGTCTTTGGACTTTACCATCATAAAAACATCTTATATAAATTAACTTAATTATCAATATTAAAGTAGAGTAAATGTGACCCTTCTATCACTTTCTGACATGTGGACAATGTAAGCCAGGCGTCAGAGGGAGGAAGGAGGGCAGCCATTATTTATATTGAGACCAGAGGCTCACACGGGAGCAAATTCGGCTCCTGTTTAATTTACTTGGACGTAGTGTTATGGAAACCAAAGGTGTACCATTTTCAACACGCTGTCTACAAATTCAAGTTAAGTGTTCTTTCCGAAACCCATTATCTATCATTAGTGGCCATTAATGTCATTGGGTAGGGTTACCCGGTTAGAACGCGACATAGCCTCAAACTAAAGGTAATTAAGCCAGGTCTTCAATGTTCCATGTACAGTTTTCTCTGATATACCTGTCATATACTAGGTTTCTGGCTTCACAGCTAGCGCACTTTTGACAGGTCAAGACGAGGAAGGAAGATTTTGTGCACCAGTTACTGGGTGATATGGAAGCTACCTCAAAGAGGATAATTTGTTGTCTACACCCTAGTTATACCTGGTGGACTAGCCTGCTGTACTATAAGATAAGGAACCTCTTCAATGTATGTAGTTAATTCTGTAGTTTGATTGGCTGCATATATATAAATATAAACCCCCCCTAATGTGTAGAGGATCGATTTGTGAGATTGAGATTATTGCAGAAATACAGTCCACTTAACATTATACAAATTGCTATCGAAGTATATAAATTAACGTAAATATAAATTCATATAAATTAAATACATATAAATCTCACAGGTCGGTTCCCACAAGCACCCACAGGTGTGAGTGAGCACCCACAGGTGTGGCGAGCACCCACAGGTGTGAGCGAGCACCCACAGGTGTGAGCGAGCACCCACAGGTGTGAGCGAGCACCCACAGGTCTGAGCGAGCATCCACAGGTCTGAGCGAGCACCCACAGGTGTGAATAAGCACCCTCAGGTCTGAGCGAGCACCCACAGGTGTGAGCGAGCACCCACAGGTGTGATCGAGCACCCACAGGTGTGAGCGAGCACCCACAGGTGTGAGCGGGCACCCACAGGTGTGAGCGGGCACCCACAGGTGTGAGCGGGCACCCACAGGTCTGAGCGGGAAGCCACAGGTCTGAGCGGGCACCCACAGGTCTGAGCGGGCACCCACAGGTCAGAGCGGGCACCCACAGGTGTGAGCGGGCACCCACAGGTGTGAGCGGGCACCCACAGGTGTGAGCGGGCACCCACAGGTCTGAGCGGGAACCCACAGGTCTGAGCGGGCACCCACAGGTGTGAGCGGGCACCCACAGGTGTGGGCGAGCACCCACAGGTGTGAGCGAGCACCCACAGGTGTGAGCGAGCACCCACAGGTGTGACCGAGCACCCACAGGTGTGAGCGAGCACACACAGGTGTGAGCGAGCACCCACAGGTGTGAGCGAGCACCCACAGGTGTGAGCGAGCACCCACAGGTGTGAGCGAGAACCCACTGGTCTGAGCAAGAACCCACTGGTCTGAGCGAGCACCCACAGATGTGAATAAGCACCCAAAGGTGTGAGAGAGCACCCACAGGTGTGGCCTGCACCCACAGGTGTGAGAGAGCACCCACAGGTGTGGCGTGCACCCACAGGTGTGAGCGAGCACTCACAGGTGTGAGCGAGCACCCACAGGTGTGAGCGAGCACCCACAGGTGTGAGCGAGCACCCACAGGTGTGAGAGAGCACCCTCAGTTCTGAGCGAGCACTTACAGGTGTGAATAAGCACTCACAGGTGTGAGCGAGCACCAACAGGTGTGAGCGAGCATCCACAGGTGTGAGCGAGCACCCACAGGTGTGAGCGAGCACCCACAGGCCTGAGCGAGCACCCACAGGTTTGAGCGAGCACAAACAGGTTTGAGCGGGCACCCACAGGTGTGACCTGGCACCCACAGGTCTGAGCGGGCACCCACAGGTCTGAGCGGGCACCCACAGGTCTGAGCGGGCACCCACAAGTCTGAGCGGGCACCCACAGGTGTGAGCGGGCACCCACAGGTGTGGGCGAGCACCCACAGGTGTGAGCGACCACCCACAGGTGTGAGCGAGCACCCACAGGTGTGAGCGAGCACCCACAGGTGTGAGCGAGCACCCACAGGTCTGAGCGAGCATCCACAGGTCTGAGCGAGCACCCACAGGTGTGAATAAGCACCCTCAGGTCTGAGCGAGCACCCACAGGTGTGAGCGAGCACCCACAGGTGTGATCGAGCACCCACAGGTGTGAGCGGGCACCCACAGGTGTGAGCGGGCACCCACAGGTGTGAGCGGGCACCCACAGGTGTGAGCGGGCACCCACAGGTCTGAGCGGGAAGCCACAGGTCTGAGCGGGCACCCACAGGTCTGAGCGGGCACCCACAGGTCAGAGCGGGCACCCACAGGTCTGAGCGGGCACCCACAGGTCTGAGCGGGCACCCACAGGTCTGAGCGGGCACCTACAGGTCTGAGCGGGCACCCACAGGTCTGAGCGGGCACCCACAGGTGTGAGTGAGCACCCACAGGTGTGAGCGAGCACCGAAAGGTGTGAGCGAGCACCCACAGGTGTGAGCGAGCACCCACAGGTGTGAATAAGCACCCACAGGTGTGAGTGAGCACCCACAGGTGTGGCGAGCACCCACAGGTGTGAGCTAGCACCCACAGGTGTGGGCGAGCACCAACAGGTGTGAGCGAGCACCCACAGGTGTGAGCGGGCACCCACAGGTCTGAGCGGGCACCCACAGGTCTGAGCGGGCACCACAGGTCTGAGCGGGCACCCACAAGTCTGAGCGGGCACCCACAGGTGTGAGCGGGCACCCACAGGTGTGGGCGAGCACCCACAGGTGTGAGCGAGCACCCACAGGTCTGAGCGAGAACCCACAGGTCTGAGCGAGCACCCACAGGTGTGAATAAGCACCCTCAGGTCTGAGCGAGCACCCACAGGTGTGAGCGAGCACCCACAGGTGTGATCGAGCACCCACAGGTGTGAGCGGGCACCCACAGGTGTGAGCGGGCACCCACAGGTGTGAGCGGGCACCCACAGGTGTGAGCGGGCACCCACAGGTCTGAGCTGGAACCCACAAGTCTGAGCGGACACCCACAGGTGTGAGCGCGCACCCACAGGTGTGGGCGAGCACCCACAGGTGTGAGCGAGCACCCACAGGTGTGAGCGAGCACCCACAGGTGTGAGCGAGCACCCACAGGTGTGAGCGAGCACCCACAGGTCTGAGCGAGCATCCACAGGTCTGGGCGAGCACCCACAGGTGTGAGCGAGCACCCACAGGTGTGAGCGGGCACCCACAGGTGTGAGCGGGCACCCACAGGTGTGAGCGGGCACCCACAGGTCTGAGCTGGAACCCACAAGTCTGAGCGGACACCCACAGGTGTGAGCGCGCACCCACAGGTGTGGGCGAGCACCCACAGGTGTGAGCGAGCACCCACAGGTGTGAGCGAGCACCCACAGGTGTGAGCGAGCACCCACAGGTGTGAGCGAGCACCCACAGGTCTGAGCGAGCATCCACAGGTCTGGGCGAGCACCCACAGGTGTGAGCGAGCACCCACAGGTGTGATCGAGCACCCACAGGTGTGAGCGGGCACCCACAGGTGTGAGCGGGCACCCAAAGGTGTGAGCGGGCACCCACAGGTGTGAGCGGGCACCCACAGGTCTGAGCGGGAAGCCAAAGGCCTGAGCGGGCACCCACAGGTCTGAGCGGGCACCCACAGGTCAGAGCGGGCACCCACAGGTCTGAGCGGGCACCCACAGGTGTGAGCGAGCACCCACAGGTGTGATCGAGCACCCACAGGTGTGAGCGGGCACCCACAGGTGTTAGCGGGCACCCACAGGTCTGAGCGGGAAGCCACAGGTCTGAGCGGGCACCCACAGGTCTGAGCGGGCACCCACAGGTCAGAGCGGGCACCCACAGGTCTGAGCGGGCACCCACAGGTCTGAGCGGGCACCCACAGGTCTGAGCGGGCACCTACAGGTCTGAGCGGGCACCCACAGGTCTGAGCGGGCACCCACAGGTGTGAGTGAGCACCCACAGGTGTGAGCGAGCACCCAAAGGTGTGAGCGAGCACCCACAGGTGTGAGCGAGCACCCACAGGCCTGAGCGAGCACCCACAGGTTTGAGCGAGCACAAACAGGTTTGAGCGGGCACCCACAGGTGTGACCAGGCACCCACAGGTCTGAGCGGGCACCCACAGGTCTGAGCGGGCACCCACAGGTCTGAGCGGGCACCCACAAGTCTGAGCGGGCAACCACAGGTGTGAGCGGGCACCCACAGGTGTGGGCGAGCACCCACAGGTGTGAGCGACCACCCACAGGTGTGAGCGAGCACCCACAGGTGTGAGCGAGCACCCACAGGTCTGAGCGAGCATCCACAGGTCTGAGCGAGCACCCACAGGTGTGAATAAGCACCCTCAGGTCTGAGCGAGCACCCACAGGTGTGAGCGAGCACCCACAGGTGTGATCGAGCACCCACAGGTGTGAGCGGGCACCCACAGGTGTGAGCGGGCACCCACAGGTGTGAGCGGGCACCCACAGGTGTTAGCGGGCACCCACAGGTCTGAGCGGGAAGCCACAGGTCTGAGCGGGCACCCACAGGTCTGAGCGGGCACCCACAGGTCAGAGCGGGCACCCACAGGTCTGAGCGGGCACCCACAGGTCTGAGCGGGCACCCACAGGTCTGAGCGGGCACCTACAGGTCTGAGCGGGCACCCACAGGTCTGAGCGGGCACCCACAGGTGTGAGTGAGCACCCACAGGTGTGAGCGAGCACCCAAAGGTGTGAGCGAGCACCCACAGGTGTGAGCGAGCACCCACAGGTGTGAATAAGCACTGTCGGAAAATCCGACAACATTTAATAATCATACAGATAATAGCTGTATTGTATAAACAAGTTACCCATAGAAAACGTAACTTGTAGTGGAATTACCGTCTAAAGAAAACGGGATATCATCACCACATACTATTATAAACCACCACCTATTATGGTGGGAATTATTCTTAAATACATTAGTCTTTGGACTTTACCATCATAAAAACATCTTATATAAATTAACTTAATTATCAATATTAAAGTAGAGTAAATGTGACCCTTCTATCACTTTCTGACATGTGGACAATGTAAGCCAGGCGTCAGAGGGAGGAAGGAGGGCAGCCATTGTTTATATTGAGACCAGAGGCTCACACGGGAGCAAATTCGGCTCCTGTTTAATTTACTTGGACGTAGTGTTATGGAAACCAAAGGTGTACCATTTTCAACACGCTGTCTACAAATTCAAGTTAAGTGTTCTTTCCGAAACCCATTATCTATCATTAGTGGCCATTAATGTCATTGGGTAGGGTTACCCGGTTAGAACGCGACATAGCCTCAAACTAAAGGTAATTAAGCCAGGTCTTCAATGTTCCATGTACAGTTTTCTCTGATATACCTGTCATATACTAGGTTTCTGGCTTCACAGCTAGCGCACTTTTGACAGGTCAAGACGAGGAAGGAAGATTTTGTGCACCAGTTACTGGGTGATATGGAAGCTACCTCAAAAAGGATAATTTGTTGTCTACACCCTAGTTATACCTGGTGGACTAGCCTGCTGTACTATAAGATAAGGAACCTCTTCAATGTATGTAGTTAATTCTGTAGTTTGATTGGCTGCATATATATAAATATAAACCCCCCCTAATGTGTAGAGGATCGATTTGTGAGATTGAGATTATTGCAGAAATACAGTCCACTTAACATTATACAAATTGCTATCGAAGTATATAAATTAACGTAAATATAAATTCATATAAATTAAATAAATATAAATCTCACAGGTCGGTTCCCACATTATTTGGTCATCTTCGAATCGGATGACGGATTATTTGATCCTTTGAACCACATTTGGTCATCTTAGTACCGGATGAACCAGTTAACCAGTGGATTCATTAAATATACTAGTGCAGTGTGATTTAAACAAAGCCAGCAGTCAAGACGGCAGCGTAGCCTCGAGGGAGCTCAGGAGCCTCCCTCAGCCGAGTTCAGCTTCGTCAGCGGTTTCATGCACACCCACAGATATTTGGTGGCGTGTTATTTCTGTGAAATGACAGCGCTAATATAGAAGCCAGCCAAATTAGTGACTGTGTCTCGAGATTGTTCACGGATTTCGTGGTGTTACATTTCGCGAGAGATTATCTACGAATTTTGTGGAGTTTATTTCGCGAGGTCAATAATAATATTTATTACTTCTAGATAATATTAGAAGTTTCATAGAGGCTAATTAAGAGGCTATTATCATTAATTGTGTATATTATTTCTCCAAGATAGAGAATTATTTAATATATATTGCACTAGTGATCACAGTATAATATTTACTAATTGCCAACCCACAACAGGGTAGGATATTAAACAATGACTAGTTGAACTATTATCGTTCATCCTAGTCCCATTATTACCATAGTCAGTTGTACTATATTGAATAACCTAACACCATTAATGAATGGTGCAGACCCTATTTTGGGTGTAATTTTTATCAACTCGAGTTGAGTTGTGCATATATAATAATTTACTTATGATCATTACACCTTTGAGTGATTAATTAGTGTCTCTACCATCCTAGGGTGATATAGAAGAGCTAACCTAAAGGTACTTCCAGTGACACTGGTTTATCACTCAAATCATTAGTGTGTATGATTGTATATATATATAATGTGTATTAATTTTAAGTGCTAACCTCTAGTAGAGGTAGGATTATTGCCTAGTGAGTGCAGAATTTACCCTAGGCTACCATTAGAGCTTGTTCAGTATTATGAGCAGCCCAAGTACAAGTCCCAAAAGGCTTCACCAACTAGCCAGTATGGATAATGCAGGGAGAATGAAAAGAACCCTTGCAGGTCTTAAAGGCCACTTAACAAGACAGATCAAGAAATGTGAAGATTTGTCACAAGAATCAACAGTTGATTATGCTGACCTGGAAAGCTATTATCAAGCAGCTGCAGGTAAATTTGAGCAAATCAAATGTCAAATAGCAACATATGTGGCTGAACTTGCCAACACCAATTTATCAGAAACAGAAATAGACGACATTATGGTTGATCTTGCGAATTATGAAGATCACACTCAGGCCACGTTACAGCCTTATGTCAAATTAATTGCCCAGAACAAGGCAACAGCAACAACAACAACAGTTGCATCTAATACGAGTCAAGCAGAAGCTCGACTCCCTCCAATTAATTTACCCACTTTCTCAGGAAAAGATGAGGAAGATTGGGAAGAATTTTGGAACAAATTCGTTGACCTTGTAGACTCAAAACAATCTTTACCAAAGAGTAGTAAATTCTCTTATTTGCAAGGCCAATTATCAGGTGAGGCTAAAACAGTAGTATCCCATCTGAGATTAACTAATGACGGCTATGATCTGGCAGTAAAACTCCTCAAGGATAATTATGCTGATCCAGAAGTAAGAACATCACATTTAGTTCATGAGCTGTTGCATTTACCCCCACCGGAGGCTTCAGCTGATTCACTCCAAGTCTTCAAGCTGGAGGTAGAATCATTGATCAATGCCCTCAGCCTGACAGCAGATACAAACGGGGCTGAGTGGGTCTTGAAAATAATTGTCCAGGAGAAAATACCTAGGGACATATTGAGACAAATGAGTGCTCATTACAATAAAAGCATCTTATCTATGAATGAAATATCTGAAGGTTTAAAGTCAGTAGTTCATCAATTACGAACACATGAGAAATTAAAACCACCAAGTAAACCCTCAGAATCCAATAATAGTAAACCACAGAGTACCAAAGGTACTCCAAATCAATCTAGACAATATAATTCAACACCAAAGTGGAACAGTGGCAGTGTGGGCGTATATGCAGTGGGACCCTCCAAGCCTATAGTTACTGTGTCATCCAAGAACGTGACACCAAAGGGTACTGGAAGCTATGGAACATGTTTGTTCTGCAATGAGAAACATTCAATGTACCACTGCCCTAATTTTCCTGATAGTGACGCCCGTGTTGAGCGACTCAAAGATTTGCAACATTGCACGAGGTGCCTCAGGAAACATAACATCAACGACTGTGATACCCAATTACACACCTGTAATAGGTGTAACAAAGGTCAGCACCATGCAGCATTGTGCAGAGACACCAAAACAACGTCTCCAAACCCCAAGGTGGAAGATAGCATTCCCACCTCAGTACAGTACTGCAAGGTGCAACAAACAAAGAGTGTCCATACGGCAAAGTCTAAAGGTAATACGACTTTGCCTACTGCCCAAATTACCATCCTGAATAAGAGGGCCAAGGTCCATACCCGTGGGTTGTTTGACCAAGGATCCCAGAGAACATTTGTCACTAAAAAGTTGGCAGATGAACTACAATTAAGGCCTGTAGCCCAGACGTCATTCAACATCTCAGGGTTTGTAACAGATGCAGGACCTCAAGTCTACCAGGTGGTACAACCATCAGTACGCTTAGGCAGGTACGTCTGTCGAGTACAAGCCATTGTGGTGGACAAAATACCAGTAGACCTACAAGTTCAAGGTCTGAGAGCAACAGCCAAATTCCTGAGAAATAGAGGAATAAAATTGGCAGATAATATTAAGTCTGATCACCTCACCGACTTCGGTCTCCTTGTAGGGACAGACTATTGTCATCGATTCATCGGTAGCCCTACTAAATATCAGGGTATAACCATGTTAAACTCTGCAGGAGGTAAATTACTCTCAGGCCCAGTATCAAGCCTGAGGAGACCTATGCCTGCAGATAAACAATACCAATAGAAACTAAATTTGTCAGCTGATTATATTTCTCCAGTAGCATTATACTAAGGAGATTACAGCTGACTATACCAACAGAAGTTGATGTTAGTATCATCATTTAAAGCTGGAGATGATTTCATGAGGCCTCAGTGGCAAATCAGTGAACAGTAGCTTAAACAGCTACAAGTCACTGCGACCAATGTCACTGATCCCACTGCAGTCTCAGAACCATACTTTACTTTAATGATGAGCTATTCAATCCTCTGAATCAATTAACTAAATTAAACCCCAATAAATCTGATGACTGATTTGATACATTTATTATTTAATCAAGATGTATTCCATGGGCCTCAGTGTTTATATATCAGTGACCAGTTACCTGAAGAAACTTCAAGTTATATCTAATGTCACTGATCTCACTGCAGTCCCTGAATCATACTTGACTGTAGTACTTGATCACATCCAGTCTTCTGGGTTAAATAATATGTAATTAGGCTTGAATATTAGCCTTTCAAGAGTTGACAGGGAAATGAGATCGCATTAGACTTCTAACCCCTACAACTCTAGTACGGGACATCCGTCCTGTACGAACAGACGCACAAATGTGTGATTACTAACTACTAACATCAAATTAATCTAATAATTCGAAGGAGGAGTATCGGTGTTCGTCTGTTCTAAAGAGGACTTCGACCCGTGAGCAGCCCCCTGGGGAATTATGTCGGAAAATCCGACACCATTTAATAATCATACAGATAATAGCTGTATTGTACAAACAAGTTACCCATAGAAAACGTAACTTGTAGTGGAATTACCGTCTAAAGAAAACGGGATATCATCACCACATACTATTATAAACCACCACCTATTATGGTGGGAATTATTCTTAAATACATTAGTCTTTGGACTTTACCATCATAAAAACATCTTATATAAATTAACTTAATTATCAATATTAAAGTAGAGTAAATGTGACCCTTCTATCACTTTCTGACATGTGGACAATGTAAGCCAGGCGTCAGAGGGAGGAAGGAGGGCAGCCATTGTTTATATTGAGACCAGAGGCTCACACGGGAGCAAATTCGGCTCCTGTTTAATTTACTTGGACGTAGTGTTATGGAAACCAAAGGTGTACCATTTTCAACACGCTGTCTACAAATTCAAGTTAAGTGTTCTTTCCGAAACCCATTATCTATCATTAGTGGCCATTAATGTCATTGGGTAGGGTTACCCGGTTAGAACGCGACATAGCCTCAAACTAAAGGTAATTAAGCCAGGTCTTCAATGTTCCATGTACAGTTTTCTCTGATATACCTGTCATATACTAGGTTTCTGGCTTCACAGCTAGCGCACTTTTGACAGGTCAAGACGAGGAAGGAAGATTTTGTGCACCAGTTACTGGGTGATATGGAAGCTACCTCAAAGAGGATAATTTGTTGTCTACACCCTAGTTATACCTGGTGGACTAGCCTGCTGTACTATAAGATAAGGAACCTCTTCAATGTATGTAGTTAATTCTGTAGTTTGATTGGCTGCATATATATAAATATAAACCCCCCCTAATGTGTAGAGGATCGATTTGTGAGATTGAGATTATTGCAGAAATACAGTCCACTTAACATTATACAAATTGCTATCGAAGTATATAAATTAACGTAAATATAAATTCATATAAATTAAATACATATAAATCTCACAGGTCGGTTCCCACAAGCACCCACAGGTGTGAGTGAGCACCCACAGGTGTGGCGAGCACCCACAGGTGTGAGCGAGCACCCACAGGTGTGAGCGAGCACCCACAGGTGTGAGCGAGCACCCACAGGTCTGAGCGAGCATCCACAGGTCTGAGCGAGCACCCACAGGTGTGAATAAGCACCCTCAGGTCTGAGCGAGCACCCACAGGTGTGAGCGAGCACCCACAGGTGTGATCGAGCACCCACAGGTGTGAGCGAGCACCCACAGGTGTGAGCGGGCACCCACAGGTGTGAGCGGGCACCCACAGGTGTGAGCGGGCACCCACAGGTCTGAGCGGGAAGCCACAGGTCTGAGCGGGCACCCACAGGTCTGAGCGGGCACCCACAGGTCAGAGCGGGCACCCACAGGTGTGAGCGGGCACCCACAGGTGTGAGCGGGCACCCACAGGTGTGAGCGGGCACCCACAGGTCTGAGCGGGAACCCACAGGTCTGAGCGGGCACCCACAGGTGTGAGCGGGCACCCACAGGTGTGGGCGAGCACCCACAGGTGTGAGCGAGCACCCACAGGTGTGAGCGAGCACCCACAGGTGTGACCGAGCACCCACAGGTGTGAGCGAGCACACACAGGTGTGAGCGAGCACCCACAGGTGTGAGCGAGCACCCACAGGTGTGAGCGAGCACCCACAGGTGTGAGCGAGAACCCACTGGTCTGAGCAAGAACCCACTGGTCTGAGCGAGCACCCACAGATGTGAATAAGCACCCAAAGGTGTGAGAGAGCACCCACAGGTGTGGCCTGCACCCACAGGTGTGAGAGAGCACCCACAGGTGTGGCGTGCACCCACAGGTGTGAGCGAGCACTCACAGGTGTGAGCGAGCACCCACAGGTGTGAGCGAGCACCCACAGGTGTGAGCGAGCACCCACAGGTGTGAGAGAGCACCCTCAGTTCTGAGCGAGCACTTACAGGTGTGAATAAGCACTCACAGGTGTGAGCGAGCACCAACAGGTGTGAGCGAGCATCCACAGGTGTGAGCGAGCACCCACAGGTGTGAGCGAGCACCCACAGGCCTGAGCGAGCACCCACAGGTTTGAGCGAGCACAAACAGGTTTGAGCGGGCACCCACAGGTGTGACCTGGCACCCACAGGTCTGAGCGGGCACCCACAGGTCTGAGCGGGCACCCACAGGTCTGAGCGGGCACCCACAAGTCTGAGCGGGCACCCACAGGTGTGAGCGGGCACCCACAGGTGTGGGCGAGCACCCACAGGTGTGAGCGACCACCCACAGGTGTGAGCGAGCACCCACAGGTGTGAGCGAGCACCCACAGGTGTGAGCGAGCACCCACAGGTCTGAGCGAGCATCCACAGGTCTGAGCGAGCACCCACAGGTGTGAATAAGCACCCTCAGGTCTGAGCGAGCACCCACAGGTGTGAGCGAGCACCCACAGGTGTGATCGAGCACCCACAGGTGTGAGCGGGCACCCACAGGTGTGAGCGGGCACCCACAGGTGTGAGCGGGCACCCACAGGTGTGAGCGGGCACCCACAGGTCTGAGCGGGAAGCCACAGGTCTGAGCGGGCACCCACAGGTCTGAGCGGGCACCCACAGGTCAGAGCGGGCACCCACAGGTCTGAGCGGGCACCCACAGGTCTGAGCGGGCACCCACAGGTCTGAGCGGGCACCTACAGGTCTGAGCGGGCACCCACAGGTCTGAGCGGGCACCCACAGGTGTGAGTGAGCACCCACAGGTGTGAGCGAGCACCGAAAGGTGTGAGCGAGCACCCACAGGTGTGAGCGAGCACCCACAGGTGTGAATAAGCACCCACAGGTGTGAGTGAGCACCCACAGGTGTGGCGAGCACCCACAGGTGTGAGCTAGCACCCACAGGTGTGGGCGAGCACCAACAGGTGTGAGCGAGCACCCACAGGTGTGAGCGGGCACCCACAGGTCTGAGCGGGCACCCACAGGTCTGAGCGGGCACCACAGGTCTGAGCGGGCACCCACAAGTCTGAGCGGGCACCCACAGGTGTGAGCGGGCACCCACAGGTGTGGGCGAGCACCCACAGGTGTGAGCGAGCACCCACAGGTCTGAGCGAGAACCCACAGGTCTGAGCGAGCACCCACAGGTGTGAATAAGCACCCTCAGGTCTGAGCGAGCACCCACAGGTGTGAGCGAGCACCCACAGGTGTGATCGAGCACCCACAGGTGTGAGCGGGCACCCACAGGTGTGAGCGGGCACCCACAGGTGTGAGCGGGCACCCACAGGTGTGAGCGGGCACCCACAGGTCTGAGCTGGAACCCACAAGTCTGAGCGGACACCCACAGGTGTGAGCGCGCACCCACAGGTGTGGGCGAGCACCCACAGGTGTGAGCGAGCACCCACAGGTGTGAGCGAGCACCCACAGGTGTGAGCGAGCACCCACAGGTGTGAGCGAGCACCCACAGGTCTGAGCGAGCATCCACAGGTCTGGGCGAGCACCCACAGGTGTGAGCGAGCACCCACAGGTGTGAGCGGGCACCCACAGGTGTGAGCGGGCACCCACAGGTGTGAGCGGGCACCCACAGGTCTGAGCTGGAACCCACAAGTCTGAGCGGACACCCACAGGTGTGAGCGCGCACCCACAGGTGTGGGCGAGCACCCACAGGTGTGAGCGAGCACCCACAGGTGTGAGCGAGCACCCACAGGTGTGAGCGAGCACCCACAGGTGTGAGCGAGCACCCACAGGTCTGAGCGAGCATCCACAGGTCTGGGCGAGCACCCACAGGTGTGAGCGAGCACCCACAGGTGTGATCGAGCACCCACAGGTGTGAGCGGGCACCCACAGGTGTGAGCGGGCACCCAAAGGTGTGAGCGGGCACCCACAGGTGTGAGCGGGCACCCACAGG
>NC_091233.1:24075062-24122679 GCF_040958095.1 Procambarus clarkii | reverse complement strand
CAGACCTGTTAGTGCCCGCTCAGACCTTTGGGTGCCCGCTCACACCTGTGGGTGCCCGCTCACACCTGTTGGTGCCCGCTCACACCTGTGGGTGCCCACTCACACCTGTGGGTGCTCGATCACACCTGTGGGTGCTCGCTCTCACCTGTGGGTGCTCGCCACACCTGTGGGTGCTCGCTCACACCTGTGGGTGCTCGCTCACACCTGTGGGTGCTCGTTCACACCTGTGGGTGCTCGCTCACACCTGTGGGTGCCCGCTCAGACCTGTGGGTGCCCGCTCAGACCTGTGGGTGCCCGCTCAGACTTGTGGGTGCCCGCTCAGACCTGTGGGTGCCCGCTCAGACCTCTGGGTGCCCGCTCAGACCTGTGGGTGCCCGCTCAGACCTGTGGGTGCCCGCTCACACCTGTGGGTGCCCGCTCACACCTGTTGGTGCCCGCTCACACCTGTGGGTGCCCGCTCACACCTGTGGGTGCCCGCTCACACCTGTGGGTGCTCGATCACACCTGTGGGTGCTCGCTCACACCTGTGGGTGCTCGCTCACACCTGTGGGTGCTCGCTCAGACCTGAGGGTGCTTATTCACACCTGTGGGTGCTCGCTCACACCTGTGGGTGCTCGCGCACACCTGTGGGTGCTTATTCACACCTGTGGGTGCTCGCTCAGAACTGAGGGTGCTCGCTCACACCTGTGGGTGCTCGCTCACACCTGTGGGTGCTCGCTTACACCTGTGGGTGCTCGCTCACACCTGTGGGTGCTAGCTCACACCTGTGGGTGCTCGCCACACCTGTGGGTGCTCTCTCACACCTGTGGGTGCTTACTCACACCTGTGGGTGCTCGCTCACACCTGTGGGTGTTCGCTCACACCTGTGGGTGCTCGCTCACACCTGTGGGTGCTCGTTCACACCTGTGGGTGCTCGCTCACACCTGTGGGTGCCCGCTCAAACCTGTGGGTGCCCGCTCAGACCTGTGGGTGCCCGCTCAGACCTGTGGGTGCCCGCTCAGACCTGTGGGTGCCCGCTCAGACCTGTGGGTGCCCGCTCAGACCTTTGGGTGCCCGCTCACACCTGTGGGTGCCCGCTCACACCTGTTGGTGCCCGCTCACACCTGTGGGTGCCCACTCACACCTGTGGGTGCTCGATCACACCTGTGGGTGCTCGCTCTCACCTGTGGGTGCTCGCCACACCTGTGGGTGCTCGCTCACACCTGTGGGTGCTCGCTCACACCTGTGGGTGCTCGTTCACACCTGTGGGTGCTCGCTCACACCTGTGGGTGCCCGCTCAGACCTGTGGGTGCCCGCTCAAACCTGTGGGTGCCCGCTCAGACTTGTGGGTGCCCGCTTAGACCTGTGGGTGCCCGCTCAGACCTCTGGGTGCCCGCTCAGACCTGTGGGTGCCCGCTCAGACCTGTGGGTGCCCGCTCACACCTGTGGGTGCCCGCTCACACCTGTTGGTGCCCGCTCACACCTGTGGGTGCTCGATCACACCTGTGGGTGTTCGCTCACACCTGTGGGTGCTCGCCACACCTGTGGGTGCTCGCTCACACCAGTGGGTGCTCGCTCACACCTGTGGGTGCTCGCTCACACCTGTGGGTGCTCGTTCACACCTGTGGGTGCTCGCTCACACCTGTGGGTGCCCGCTCAGACCTGTGGGTGCCCGCTCAGACCTGTGGGTGCCCGCTCAGACTTGTGGGTGCCCGCTCAGACTTGTGGGTGCCCGCTCAGACCTCTGGGTGCTCGCTGACACCTGTGGGTGCTCGCCACAACCGTGGGTGCTCTCTCACACCTGTGGGTGCTCGCTCACACCTGTGGGTGCTCGCTAACACGTGTGGGTGCTCGCTCACACCTGTGGGTGCTCGCTCACACCTGTGGGTGCCCGCTTAGACCTATGTGGGTGCCCGCTTAGACCTGTGGGTGCCCGCTTAGACCTGTGGGTGCCCGCTCAGACCTGTGGGTGCCCGCTCACACCTGTGGGTGCTTACTCACACCTGTGGGTGCTCGCTCACACCTGTGGGTGCTTACTCACACCTGTGGGTGCTCGCTCACACCTGTGGGTGTTCGCTCACACCTGTGGGTGCTCGCTCACACCTGTGGGTGCTCGTTCACACCTGTTGGTGCTCGCTCACACCTGTGGGTGCCCGCTCAAACCTGTGGGTGCCCGCTCAGACCTGTGGGTGCCCGCTCAGACCTGTGGGTGCCCGCTCAGACCTGTGGGTGCCCGCTCAGACCTGTGGGTGCCCGCTCAGACCTTTGGGTGCCCGCTCACACCTGTGGGTGCCCGCTCACACCTGTTGGTGCCCGCTCACACCTGTGGGTGCCCACTCACACCTGTGGGTGCTCGATCACACCTGTGGGTGCTCGCTCTCACCTGTGGGTGCTCGCCACACCTGTGGGTGCTCGCTCACACCTGTGGGTGCTCGCTCACACCTGTGGGTGCTAGTTCACACCTGTGGGTGCTCGCTCACACCTGTGGGTGCCCGCTCAGACCTGTGGGTGCCCGCTCAGACCTGTGGGTGCCCGCTCAGACTTGTGGGTGCCCGCTCAGACCTGTGGGTGCCGGCTCAGACCTCTGGGTGCCCGCTCAGACCTGTGGGTGCCCGCACAGACCTGTGGGTGCCCGCTCACACCTGTGGGTGCCCGCTCACACCTGTTGGTGCCCGCTCACACCTGTGGGTGCTCGATCACACCTGTGGGTGTTCGCTCACACCTGTGGGTGCTCGCCACACCTGTGGGTGCTCGCTCACACCTGTGGGTGCTCGCTCACACCTGTGGGTGCTCGCTCACACCTGTGGGTGCTCGTTCACACCTGTGGGTGCTCGCTCACACCTGTGGGTGCCCGCTCAGACCTGTGGGTGCCCGCTCAGACCTGTGGGTGCCCGCTCAGACTTGTGGGTGCCCGCTCAGACCTGTGGGTGCCCGCTCAGACCTCTGGGTGCTCGCTGACACCTGTGGGTGCTCGCCACAACCGTGGGTGCTCTCTCACACCTGTGGGTGCTCGCTCACACCTGTGGGTGCTCGCTAACACGTGTGGGTGCTCGCTCACACATGTGGGTGCTCGCTCACACCTGTGGGTGCCCGCTTAGACCTATGTGGGTGCCCGCTTAGACCTGTGGGTGCCCGCTTAGACCTGTGGGTGCCCGCTCAGACCTGTGGGTGCCCGCTCAGACCTGTGGGTGCCCGCTCACACCTGTGGGTGCCCGCTTAGACCTGTGGGTGCTCGCTTACACCTGTGGGTGCTCGCTTAGACCAGTGGGTTCTCGCTCAGACAAGTGGGTTCTCGCTCACACCTGTAGGTGCTCGCTCACACCTGTGGGTGCTCACTCACACCTGTGGGTGCTCGTTCACACCTTTGGGTGCTCGCTCACACCTGTGGGTGCTCGCTCAGACCAGTGGGTTCTCGCTCACACCTGTGGGTGCTCGCTCACACCTGTGGGTGCTCGCTCACACCTGTGGGTGCTCGCTAACACGTGTGGGTGCTCGCTCACACCTGTGGGTGCCCGCTTAGACCTTTGGGTGCCCGCTCAGACCTGAGGGTTCCCGCTCAGACCTATGGTGCCCGCTCAGACCTGTTGGTGCCCGCTCAGACCTGTGGGTGCCCGCTCAGACCTGTGGGTGCCCGCTCAGACCTGTAGGTGCCCGCTCAGACCTGTGGGTGCCCGCTCAGACCTGTGGGTGCCTGCTCAGACCTGTGGGTGCCCGCTCTGACCTGTGGGTGCCCGCTCAGACCTGTGGGTGTCCGCTCAGACCTGTGGGTTCCCGCTCAGACCTGTGGGTGCCCGCTCACACCTGTGGGTGCCCGCTCACACCTGTGGGTGCCCGCTCACACCTGTGGGTGCCCGCTCACACCTGTGGGTGCTCGATCACACCTGTGGGTGCTCGCTCACACCTGTGGGTGCTCGCTCACACCTGTGGGTGCTTATTCACACCTGTGGGTGCTCGCTCAGAACTGACGGTGCTCGCTCACACCTGTGGGTGCTCGCTCACACCTGTGGGTGCTTGCTCACACCTGTGGGTGCTCGCTCACACCTGTGGGTGCTCGCTCACACCTGTGGGTGCTAGCTCACACCTGTGGGTGCTCGCCACACCTGTGGGTGCTCTCTCACACCTGTGGGTGCTTACTCACACCTGTGGGTGCTCGCTCACACCTGTGGGTGCTCGCTCACACCTGTGGGTGCTCGCTTACACCTGTGGGTGCTCGCTCACACCTGTGGGTGCTCGTTCACACCTGTGGGTGCTCGCTCACACCTGTTGGTGCCCGCTCAGACCTGTGGATGCTCGCTCAGACCTGTGGGTGCCCGCTCAGACCTGTGGGTGCCCGCTCAGACCTGTGGGTTCCCGCTCAGACCTCTGGGTGCACGCTCAGACCTGTGGGTGCCTGCTCACACCTGTGGGTGCCCGCTCACACCTGTGGGTGCCCGCTCACACCTGTGGGTGCCCGCTCACACCTGTGGGTGCTCGATCACACCTGTGGGTGCTCGCTCACACCTGTGGGTGCTCGCCACAACCGTGGGTGCTCTCTCACACCTCTGGGTGCTTATTCACACCTCTGGGAGCTCGCTCACACCTGTGGGTGCTCGCTCACACCTGTGGGTGCTCGCTCACACCTGTGGGTGCTCGCTCACACCTGTGGGTGCCCGCTTAGACCTGTGGGTGCCCGCTCACACCTGTGGGTGCCCGCTTAGACCTGTGGGTGCTCGCTTACACCTGTGGGTGCTCGCTCAGACCAGTGGGTTCTCGCTCAGACCAGTGGGTTCTCGCTCACACCTGTGGGTGCTCGCTCACACCTGTGGGTGCTCACTCACACCTGTGGGTGCTCGCTCACACCTTTGGGTGCTCACTCACACCTGTGGGTGCTCGCTCAGACCAGTGGGTTCTCGCTCACACCTGTGGGTGCTCGCTCACACCTGTGGGTGCTCGCTAACACCTGTGGGTGCTCGCTCACACCTGTGGGTGCCCGCTTTGACCTGTGGGTGCCCGCTCAGACCTGAGGGTGCCCGCTCAGACCTGTGGGTGCCCGCTCAGACCTGTGGGTGCCCGCTCAGACCTGTGGGTGCCCGCTCAGACCTGTGGGTGCCCGCTCAGACCTGTAGGTGCCCGCTCAGACCTGTGGGTGCCCGCTCAGACCTGTGGGTGCCTGCTCAGACCTGTGGGTACCCGCTCTGACCTGTGGGTGCCCGCTCAGACCTGTGGGTGCCCGCTCAGACTTGTGGGTTCCCGCTCAGACCTGTGGGTGCCCGCTCACACCTGTGGGTGCCCGCTCACACCTGTGGGTGCCCGCTCACACCTGTGGGTGCTCGCTCACACCTGTGGGTGCTCGATCACACCTGTGGGTGCTCGCTCACACCTGTGGGTGTTCGCTGAGACCTGAGGGTGCTTATTCACACCTGTGGGTGCTCGCTCACACCTGTGGGTGCTCGCTCACACCTGTGGGTGCTTATTCACACCTGTGGGTGCTCGCTCAGAACTGAGGGTGCTCGCTCACACCTGTGGGTGCTCGCTCACACCTGTGGGTGCTCGCTCACACCTGTTGGTGCTCGCTCACACCTGTGGGTGCTTGTTCACACCTGTGGGTGCTCGCTCACACCTGTGGGTGCCCGCTCAGACCTGTGGGTGCCCGCTCAGACCTGTGGGTGCCCGCTCAGACCTGTGTGTGCCCGCTCAGACCTGTGGATGCCCGCTCAGACCTGTGGGTTCCCGCTCAGACCTGTGGGTGCCCGCTCAGACCTGTGGGTGCCCGCTCACACCTGTGGGTGCCCGATCACACCTGTGTGTGCCCGCTCACACCTGTGGGTGCCCGCTCACACCTGTGGGTGCTCGATCACACCTGTGGGTGCTCGCTCACACCTGTGGGTGCTCACCACACCTGTGGGTTCTCGCTCACACCTGTGGGTGCTCGCTCACACCTGTGGGTGCTCGTTCACACCTGTGGGTGCTCGCTCACACCTGTGGGTGCCCGCTCAGACCTGTGGGTGCCCGCTCAGACCTGTGGGTGCCCGCTCAGACCTGTGGGTGCCTGCTCAGACCTGTGGGTGCCCGCTCTGACCTGTGGGTGCCCGCTCAGACCTGTGGGTGTCCGCTCAGACCTGTGGGTTCCCGCTCAGACCTGTGGGTGCCCGCTCACACCTGTGGGTGCCCGCTCACACCTGTGGGTGCCCGCTCACACCTGTGGGTGCCCGCTCACACCTGTGGGTGCTCGATCACACCTGTGGGTGCTCGCTCACACCTGTGGGTGCTCGCTCACACCTGTGGGTGCTTATTCACACCTGTGGGTGCTCGCTCAGAACTGAGGGTGCTCGCTCACACCTGTGGGTGCTCGCTCACACCTGTGGGTGCTCGCTCACACCTGTGGGAGCTCGCTCACACCTGTGGGTGCTAGCTCACACCTGTGGGTGCTCGCCACACCTGTGGGTGCTCTCTCACACCTGTGGGTGCTTACTCACACCTGTGGGTGCTCGCTCACACCTGTGGGTGCTCGCTCACACCTGTGGGTGCTCGCTTACACCTGTGGGTGCTCGCTCACACCTGTGGGTGCTCGTTCACACCTGTGGGTGCTCGCTCACACCTGTTGGTGCCCGCTCAGACCTGTGGATGCCCGCTCAGACCTGTGGGTGCCCGCTCAGACCTGTGGGTGCCCGCTCAGACCTGTGGGTTCCCGCTCAGACCTCTGGGTGCACGCTCAGACCTGTGGGTGCCTGCTCACACCTGTGGGTGCCCGCTCACACCTGTGGGTGCCCGCTCACACCTGTGGGTGCCCGCTCACACCTGTGGGTGCTCGATCACACCTGTGGGTGCTCGCTCACACCTGTGGGTGCTCGCCACAACCGTGGGTGCTCTCTCACACCTCTGGGTGCTTATTCACACCTCTGGGAGCTCGCTCACACCTGTGGGTGCTCGCTCACACCTGTGGGTGCTCGCTCACACCTGTGGGTGCTCGCTCACACCTGTGGGTGCCCGCTTAGACCTGTGGGTGCCCGCTCACACCTGTGGGTGCCCGCTTAGACCTGTGGGTGCTCGCTTACACCTGTGGGTGCTCGCTCAGACCAGTGGGTTCTCGCTCAGACCAGTGGGTTCTCGCTCACACCTGTGGGTGCTCGCTCACACCTGTGGGTGCTCACTCACACCTGTGGGTGCTCGCTCACACCTTTGGGTGCTCACTCACACCTGTGGGTGCTCGCTCAGACCAGTGGGTTCTCGCTCACACCTGTGGGTGCTCGCTCACACCTGTGGGTGCTCGCTCACACCTGTGGGTGCTCGCTCACACCTGTGGGTGCTCGCTAACACCTGTGGGTGCTCGCTCACACCTGTGGGTGCCCGCTTTGACCTGTGGGTGCCCGCTCAGACCTGAGGGTGCCCGCTCAGACCTGTGGGTGCCCGCTCAGACCTGTGGGTGCCCGCTCAGACCTATGGGTGCCCGCTCAGACCTGTGGGTGCCCGCTCAGACCTGTAGGTGCCCGCTCAGACCTGTGGGTGCCCGCTCAGACCTGTGGGTGCCTGCTCAGACCTGTGGGTGCCCGCTCTGACCTGTGGGTGCCCGCTCAGACCTGTGGGTGCCCGCTCAGACCTGTGGGTTCCCGCTCAGACCTGTGGGTGCCCGCTCACACCTGTGGGTGCCCGCTCACACCTGTGGGTGCCCGCTCACACCTGTGGGTGCCCGCTCACACCTGTGGGTGCTCGATCACACCTGTGGGTGCTCGCTCACACCTGTGGGTGTTCGCTGAGACCTGAGGGTGCTTATTCACACCTGTGGGTGCTCGCTCACACCTGTGGGTGCTCGCTCACACCTGTGGGTGCTTATTCACACCTGTGAGTGCTCGCTCAGAACTGAGGGTGCTCGCTCACACCTGTGGGTGCTCGCTCACACCTGTGGGTGCTCGCTCACACCTGTTGGTGCTCGCTCACACCTGTGGGTGCTTGTTCACACCTGTGGGTGCTCGCTCACACCTGTGGGTGCCCGCTCAGACCTGTGGGTGCCCGCTCAGACCTGTGGGTGCCCGCTCAGACCTGTGTGTGCCCGCTCAGACCTGTGGATGCCCGCTCAGACCTGTGGGTTCCCGCTCAGACCTGTGGGTGCCCGCTCAGACCTGTGGGTGCCCGCTCACACCTGTGGGTGCCCGATCACACCTGTGTGTGCCCGCTCACACCTGTGGGTGCCCGCTCACACCTGTGGGTGCTCGATCACACCTGTGGGTGCTCGCTCACACCTGTGGGTGCTCACCACACCTGTGGGTTCTCGCTCACACCTGTGGGTGCTCGCTCACACCTGTGGGTGCTCGTTCACACCTGTGGGTGCTCGCTCAGACCAGTGGGTTCTCGCTCACACCTGTGGGTGCTAGCTCACACCTGTGGGTGCTCGCTCACACATGTGGGTGTTCGCTGAGACCTGAGGGTGCTTATTCACACCTGTGGGTGCTCGCTCACACCTGTGGGTGCTCGCTCACACCTGTGGGTGCTTATTCACACCTGTGGGTGCTCGCTCAGAACTAAGGGTGCTCGCTCACACCTGTGGGTGCTCGCTCACACCTGTGGGTGCTCGTTCACACCTGTGGGTGCTCGCTCACACCTGTGGGTGCCCGCTCAGACCTGTGGGTGCCCGCTCAGACCTGTGGGTGCCCGCTCAGACCTGTGTGTGCCCGCTCAGACCTGTGGATGCCCGCTCAGACCTGTGGGTTCCCGCTCAGACCTGTGGGTGCCCGCTCAGACCTGTGGGTGCCCGCTCACACCTGTGGGTGCCCGATCACACCTGTGTGTGCCCGCTCACACCTGTGGGTGCCCGCTCACACCTGTGGGTGCTCGATCACACCTGTGGGTGCTCGCTCACACCTGTGGGTGCTCGTTCACACCTGTGGGTGCTCGCTCACACCTGTGGGTGCCCGCTCAGACCTGTGGGTGCCCGCTCAGACCTGTGGGTGCCCGCTCAGACTTGTGGGTGCCCGCTCAGACCTGTGGGTGCCCGCTCAGACCTCTGGGTGCCCGCTCAGACCTGTGGGTGCCCGCTCACACCTGTGGGTGCCCGCTCACACCTGTGGGTGCCCGCTCACACCTGTGGGTGCCCGCTCACACCTGTGGGTGGTCGATCACACCTGTGGGTGCTCGCTCACACCTGTGGGTGCTCGCCACACCTGTGGGTGCTCGCTCACACCTGTGGGTGCTCGCTCACACCTGTGGGTGCTCGCTCACACCTGTGGGTGCTCGCTCACACCTGTGGGTGCTCGTTCACACCTGTGGGTGCTCGCTCACACCTGTGGGTGCCCGCTCAGACCTGTGGGTGCCCGCTCAGACCTGTGGGTGCCCGCTCAGACTTGTGGGTGCCCGCTCAGACCTGTGGGTGCCCGCTCAGACCTCTGGGTGCCCGCTCAGACCTGTGGGTGCCCGCTTAGACCTGTGGGTGCCCGCTCAGACCTCTGGGTGCCCGCTCAGACCTGTGGGTGCCTGCTCAGACCTGTGGGTGCCCGCTCTGACCTGTGGGTGCCCGCTCAGACCTGTGGGTGCCCGCCCACACCTGTGGGTTCCCGCTCAGACCTGTGGGTGCCCGCTCACACCTGTGGGTGCCCGCTCACACCTGTGGGTGCCCGCTCACACCTGTGGGTGCCCGCTCACACCTGTGGGTGCTCGATCACACCTGTGGGTGCTCGCTCACACCTGTGGGTGTTCGCTGAGACCTGAGGGTGCTTATTCACACCTGTGGGTGCTCGCTCACACCTGTGGGTGCTCGCTCACACCTGTGGGTGCTTATTCACACCTGTGAGTGCTCGCTCAGAACTGAGGGTGCTCGCTCACACCTGTGGGTGCTCGCTCACACCTGTGGGTGCTCGCTCACACCTGTTGGTGCTCGCTCACACCTGTGGGTGCTTGTTCACACCTGTGGGTGCTCGCTCACACCTGTGGGTGCCCGCTCAGACCTGTGGGTGCCCGCTCAGACCTGTGGGTGCCCGCTCAGACCTGTGTGTGCCCGCTCAGACCTGTGGATGCCCGCTCAGACCTGTGGGTTCCCGCTCAGACCTGTGGGTGCCCGCTCAGACCTGTGGGTGCCCGCTCACACCTGTGGGTGCCCGATCACACCTGTGTGTGCCCGCTCACACCTGTGGGTGCCCGCTCACACCTGTGGGTGCTCGATCACACCTGTGGGTGCTCGCTCACACCTGTGGGTGCTCACCACACCTGTGGGTTCTCGCTCACACCTGTGGGTGCTCGCTCACACCTGTGGGTGCTCGTTCACACCTGTGGGTGCTCGCTCAGACCAGTGGGTTCTCGCTCACACCTGTGGGTGCTAGCTCACACCTGTGGGTGCTCGCTCACACATGTGGGTGTTCGCTGAGACCTGAGGGTGCTTATTCACACCTGTGGGTGCTCGCTCACACCTGTGGGTGCTCGCTCACACCTGTGGGTGCTTATTCACACCTGTGGGTGCTCGCTCAGAACTAAGGGTGCTCGCTCACACCTGTGGGTGCTCGCTCACACCAGTGGGTGCTCGTTCACACCTGTGGGTGCTCGCTCACACCTGTGGGTGCCCGCTCAGACCTGTGGGTGCCCGCTCAGACCTGTGGGTGCCCGCTCAGACCTGTGTGTGCCCGCTCAGACCTGTGGATGCCCGCTCAGACCTGTGGGTTCCCGCTCAGACCTGTGGGTGCCCGCTCAGACCTGTGTGTGCCCGCTCAGACCTGTGGATGCCCGCTCAGACCTGTGGGTTCCCGCTCAGACCTGTGGGTGCCCGCTCAGACCTGTGGGTGCCCGCTCACACCTGTGGGTGCCCGATCACACCTGTGTGTGCCCGCTCACACCTGTGGGTGCCCGCTCACACCTGTGGGTGCTCGATCACACCTGTGGGTGCTCGCTCACACCTGTGGGTGCTCGTTCACACCTGTGGGTGCTCGCTCACACCTGTGGGTGCCCGCTCAGACCTGTGGGTGCCCGCTCAGACCTGTGGGTGCCCGCTCAGACTTGTGGGTGCCCGCTCAGACCTGTGGGTGCCCGCTCAGACCTCTGGGTGCCCGCTCAGACCTGTGGGTGCCCGCTCACACCTGTGGGTGCCCGCTCACACCTGTGGGTGCCCGCTCACACCTGTGGGTGCCCGCTCACACCTGTGGGTGGTCGATCACACCTGTGGGTGCTCGCTCACACCTGTGGGTGCTCGCCACACCTGTGGGTGCTCGCTCACACCTGTGGGTGCTCGCTCACACCTGTGGGTGCTCGCTCACACCTGTGGGTGCTCGCTCACACCTGTGGGTGCTCGTTCACACCTGTGGGTGCTCGCTCACACCTGTGGGTGCCCGCTCAGACCTGTGGGTGCCCGCTCAGACCTGTGGGTGCCCGCTCAGACTTGTGGGTGCCCGCTCAGACCTGTGGGTGCCCGCTCAGACCTCTGGGTGCCCGCTCAGACCTGTGGGTGCCCGCTTAGACCTGTGGGTGCCCGCTCAGACCTCTGGGTGCCCGCTCAGACCTGTGGGTGCCTGCTCAGACCTGTGGGTGCCCGCTCTGACCTGTGGGTGCCCGCTCAGACCTGTGGGTGCCCGCCCACACCTATGGGTTCCCGCTCAGACCTGTGGGTGCCCGCTCACACCTGTGGGTGCCCGCTCACACCTGTGGGTGCCCGCTCACACCTGTGGGTGCCCGCTCACACCAGTGGGTTCTCGCTCACACCTGTGGGTGCTCGCTCACACCTGTGGGCGCTCACTCACACTTGTGGGTGCTCGCTCACACCTTTCTGTGCTCGCTCACACCTGTGGGTGCTCGCTCAGACCAGTGGGTTCTCGCTCACACCTGTGGGTGGTCGCTCACACCTGTGGGTGCTCGCTCACACATGTGGGTGCTCGCTAACACCTGTGGGTGCTCGCTCACACCTGTGGGTGCCCGCTTAGACCTGTGGGTGCCCGCTCAGACCTGAGGGTGCCCGCTCAGACCTGTGGGTGCCCGCTCAGACCTGTGGGTGCCCGCTCAGACCTGTGGGTGCCCGCTCAGACCTGTGGGTGCCCGCTCAGACCTGTAGGTGCCCGCTCAGACCTGTGGGTGCCCGTTCAGACCTGTGGGTGCCTGCTCAGACCTGTGGGTGCCCGCTCTGACCTGTGGGTGCCCGCTCAGACCTGTGGGTGCCCGCTCAGACCTGTGGGTTCCCGCTCAGACCTGTGGGTGCCCGCTCACACCTGTGGGTGCCCGCTCACACCTGTGCGTGCCCGCTCACACCTGTGGGTGCCCGCTCACACCTGTGGGTGCTCGATCACACCTGTGGGTGCTCGCTCACACCTGTGGGTGCTCGCTCAGACCTGAGGGTGCTTATTCACACCTGTGGGTGCTCGCTCACACCTGTGGGTGCTCGCGCACACCTGTGGGTGCTTATTCACACCTGTGGGTGCTCGCTCAGAACTGAGGGTGCTCGCTCACACCTGTGGGTGCTCGCTCACACCTGTGGGTGCTCGCTCACACCTGTGGGTGCTCGCTCACACCTGTGGGTGCTAGCTCAAACCTGTGGGTGCTCACCACACCTGTGGGTGCTCTCTGACACCTGTGGGTGCTTACTCACACCTGTGTGTGCTCGCTCACACCTGTGGGTGCCCGCTCACACCTGTGGGTGCTCGATCACACCTGTGGGTGCTCGCTCACACCTGTGGGTGCTCGTTCACACCTGTGGGTGCTCGCTCACACCTGTGGGTGCCCGCTCAGACCTGTGGGTGCCCGCTCAGACCTGTGGGTGCCCGCTCAGACTTGTGGGTGCCCGCTCAGACCTGTGGGTGCCCGCTCAGACCTCTGGGTGCCCGCTCAGACCTGTGGGTGCCCGCTCACACCTGTGGGTGCCCGCTCACACCTGTGGGTGCCCGCTCACACCTGTGGGTGCCCGCTCACACCTGTGGGTGGTCGATCACACCTGTGGGTGCTCGCTCACACCTGTGGGTGCTCGCCACACCTGTGGGTGCTCGCTCACACCTGTGGGTGCTCGCTCACACCTGTGGGTGCTCGCTCACACCTGTGGGTGCTCGCTCACACCTGTGGGTGCTCGTTCACACCTGTGGGTGCTCGCTCACACCTGTGGGTGCCCGCTCAGACCTGTGGGTGCCCGCTCAGACCTGTGGGTGCCCGCTCAGACTTGTGGGTGCCCGCTCAGACCTGTGGGTGCCCGCTCAGACCTCTGGGTGCCCGCTCAGACCTGTGGGTGCCCGCTTAGACCTGTGGGTGCCCGCTCAGACCTCTGGGTGCCCGCTCAGACCTGTGGGTGCCTGCTCAGACCTGTGGGTGCCCGCTCTGACCTGTGGGTGCCCGCTCAGACCTGTGGGTGCCCGCCCACACCTGTGGGTTCCCGCTCAGACCTGTGGGTGCCCGCTCACACCTGTGGGTGCCCGCTCACACCTGTGGGTGCCCGCTCACACCTGTGGGTGCCCGCTCACACCAGTGGGTTCTCGCTCACACCTGTGGGTGCTCGCTCACACCTGTGGGCGCTCACTCACACTTGTGGGTGCTCGCTCACACCTTTCTGTGCTCGCTCACACCTGTGGGTGCTCGCTCAGACCAGTGGGTTCTCGCTCACACCTGTGGGTGGTCGCTCACACCTGTGGGTGCTCGCTCACACATGTGGGTGCTCGCTAACACCTGTGGGTGCTCGCTCACACCTGTGGGTGCCCGCTTAGACCTGTGGGTGCCCGCTCAGACCTGAGGGTGCCCGCTCAGACCTGTGGGTGCCCGCTCAGACCTGTGGGTGCCCGCTCAGACCTGTGGGTGCCCGCTCAGACCTGTGGGTGCCCGCTCAGACCTGTAGGTGCCCGCTCAGACCTGTGGGTGCCCGTTCAGACCTGTGGGTGCCTGCTCAGACCTGTGGGTGCCCGCTCTGACCTGTGGGTGCCCGCTCAGACCTGTGGGTGCCCGCTCAGACCTGTGGGTTCCCGCTCAGACCTGTGGGTGCCCGCTCACACCTGTGGGTGCCCGCTCACACCTGTGGGTGCCCGCTCACACCTGTGGGTGCCCGCTCACACCTGTGGGTGCTCGATCACACCTGTGGGTGCTCGCTCACACCTGTGGGTGCTCGCTCAGACCTGAGGGTGCTTATTCACACCTGTGGGTGCTCGCTCACACCTGTGGGTGCTCGCGCACACCTGTGGGTGCTTATTCACACCTGTGGGTGCTCGCTCAGAACTGAGGGTGCTCGCTCACACCTGTGGGTGCTCGCTCACACCTGTGGGTGCTCGCTCACACCTGTGGGTGCTCGCTCACACCTGTGGGTGCTAGCTCAAACTTGTGGGTGCTCGCCACACCTGTGGGTGCTCTCTGACACCTGTGGGTGCTTACTCACACCTGTGTGTGCTCGCTCACACCTGTGGGTGCTCGCTCACACCTGTGGGTGCTCGCTCACACCTGTAGGTGCTCGTTCACACCTGTGGGTGCTCGCTCACACCTGTGGGTGCCCGCTCAAACCTGTAGGTGCCCGCTCAGACCTGTGGGTGCCCGCTCAGACCTGTGGGTGCCCGCTCAGACCTGTGGGTGCCCGCTCAGACCTGTGGGTGCCCGCTCAGACCTTTGGGTGCCCGCCCACACCTGTGGGTGCCCGCTCACACCTGTTGGTGCCCGCTCACACCTGTAGGTGCCCGCTCACACCTGTGGGTGCTCGATCACACCTGTGGGTGCTCGCTCTCACCTGTGGGTGCTCGCCAAAGCTGTGGGTGCTCGCTCACACCTGTGGGTGCCCGCTCAGACCTGTGGGTGACCGCTCAGACCTGTGCGTGCCCCCTCAGACTTGTGGGTGCCCGCTCAGACCTGTGGGTGCCCGCTCAGACCTCTGGGTGCTCGCTCAGATCTGTGGGTGCCCGCTCAGACTTGTGGGTGCCCGCTCAGACCTGTGGGTGCCCGCTCAGACTTGTGGGTGCCCGCTCAGACCTGTGGGTGCCCGCTCAGACCTGAGGGTGCCCGCTCAGACCTGTGGGTGCCCGCTCAGACCTGTAGGTGCCCGCTCAGACCGGTGGGTGCCCGCTCAGACCTGTGGGTGCCTGCTCAGACCTGTGGGTGCCCGCTCTGACCTGTGGGTGCCCGCTCAGACCTGTGGGTGCCCGCTCAGACCTGTGGGTTCCCGCTCAGACCTGTGGGTGCCCGCTCACACCTGTGGGTGCCCGCTCACACCTGTGGGTGCCCGCTCACACCTGTGGGTGCCCGCTCACACCTGTGGGTGCTCGATCACACCTGTGGGTGCTCGCTCACACCTGTGGGTGCTCGCTCAGACCTGAGGGTGCTTATTCACACCTGTGGGTGCTCGCTCACACCTGTGGGTGCTCGCGCACACCTGTGGGTGCTTATTCACACCTGTGGGTGCTCGCTCAGAACTGAGGGTGCTCGCTCACACCTGTGGGTGCTCGCTCACACCTGTGGGTGCTCGCTCACACCTGTGGGTGCTCGCTCACACCTGTGGGTGCTAGCTCAAACTTGTGGGTGCTCGCCACACCTGTGGGTGCTCTCTGACACCTGTGGGTGCTTACTCACACCTGTGTGTGCTCGCTCACACCTGTGGGTGCTCGCTCACACCTGTGGGTGCTCGCTCACACCTGTAGGTGCTCGTTCACACCTGTGGGTGCTCGCTCACACCTGTGGGTGCCCGCTCAAACCTGTAGGTGCCCGCTCAGACCTGTGGGTGCCCGCTCAGACCTGTGGGTGCCCGCTCAGACCTGTGGGTGCCCGCTCAGACCTGTGGGTGCCCGCTCAGACCTTTGGGTGCCCGCCCACACCTGTGGGTGCCCGCTCACACCTGTTGGTGCCCGCTCACACCTGTAGGTGCCCGCTCACACCTGTGGGTGCTCGATCACACCTGTGGGTGCTCGCTCTCACCTGTGGGTGCTCGCCAAAGCTGTGGGTGCTCGCTCACACCTGTGGGTGCCCGCTCAGACCTGTGGGTGACCACTCAGACCTGTGCGTGCCCGCTCAGACTTGTGGGTGCCCGCTCAGACCTGTGGGTGCCCGCTCAGACCTCTGGGTGCCCGCTCAGATCTGTGGGTGCCCGCTCAGACTTGTGGGTGCCCGCTCAGACCTGTGGGTGCCCGCTCAGACTTGTGGGTGCCCGCTCAGACCTGTGGGTGCCCGCTCAGACCTGAGGGTGCCCGCTCAGACCTGTGGGTGCCCGCTCAGACCTGTAGGTGCCCGCTCAGACCGGTGGGTGCCCGCTCAGACCTGTGGGTGCCTGCTCAGACCTGTGGGTGCCCGCTCTGACCTGTGGGTGCCCGCTCAGACCTGTGGGTGCCCGCTCAAACCTGTGGGTTCCCGCTCAGACCTGTGGGTGCTCGCTCATACCTGTGGGTGCCCGCTCACACCTGTGGGTGCCCGCTCACACCTGTGGGTGCCCGCTCACACCTGTGGGTGCTCGATCACACCTGTGGGTGGTCGCTCACACCTGTGGGTGCTCGCTCAGAACTGAGGGTGCTCGCTCACACCTGTGGGTGCTCGCTCACACCTGTGGGTGCTCGCTCACACCTGTGGGTGCTCGCTCACACCTGTGGGTGCTAGCTCACACCTGTGGGTGCTCGCTAACACGTGTGGGTGCTCGCTCACACCTGTGGGTGCCCGCTTAGACCTTTGGGTGCCCGCTCAGACCTGAGGGTTCCCGCTCAGACCTGTGGTGCCCGCTCAGACCTGTGGGTGCCCGCTTAGACCTTTGGGTGCCCGCTCAGACCTGTGGGTGCCCGCTCAGACCTGTAGGTGCCCGCTCAGACCTGTGGGTGCCCGCTCAGACCTGTGGGTGCCTGCTCAGACCTGTGGGTGCCCGCTCAGACCTGTGGGTTCCCGCTCACACCTGTGGGTGCCCGCTCACACCTGTGGGTGCCCGCTCACACCTGTGGGTGCCCGCTCACACCTGTGGGTGCCCGCTCACACCTGTGGGTGCTCGATCACACCTGTGGGTGGTCGCTCACACCTGTGGGTGCTCGCTCACACCTGTGGGTGCTTATTCACACCTGTGGGTGCTCGCTCAGAACTGAGGGTGCTCGCTCACACCTGTGGGTGCTCGCTCACACCTGTGGGTGCTCGCTCACACCTGTGGGTGCTCGCTCACACCTGTGGGTGCTAGCTCACACCTGTGGGTGCTCGCCACACCTGTGGGTGCTCTCTCACACCTGTGGGTGCTTACTCACACCTGTGGGTGCTCGCTCACATCTGTGGGTGCTCGCTCACACCTGTGGGTGCTCGCTTACACCTGTGGGTGCTCGCTCACACCTGTGGGTGCTCGTTCACACCTGTGGGTGCTCGCTCACACCTGTGGGTGCCCGCTCAGACCTGTGGGTGCCCGCTCAGACCTGTGGGTGCCCGCTCAGACCTGTGGGTGCCCGCTCAGACCTGTGGGTTCCCGCTCAGACCTCTGGGTGCACGCTCAGACCTGTGGGTGCCCGCTCACACCTGTGGGTGCCCGCTCACACCTGTGGGTGCCCGCTCACACCTGTTGGTGCCCGCTCACACCTGTGGGTGCTCGGTCACACCTGTGGGTGCCCGCTTAGACCTGTGGGTGCTCGCTTACACCTGTGGGTGCTCGCTCAGACCAGTGGGTTCTCGCTCAGAACAGTGGGTTCTCGCTCACACCTGTGGGTGCTCGCTCACACCTGTGGGTGCTCACTCACACCTGTGGGTGCTCGCTCACACCTTTGGGTGCTCGCTCACACCTGTGGGTGCTCGCTCAGATCAGTGGGTTCTCGCTCACACCTGTGGGTGCTCGCTCACACCTGTGGGTGCTCGCTCACACCTGTGGGTGCTCGCTAACACCTGTGGGTGCTCGCTCACACCTGTGGGTGCCCGCTTAGACCTGTGGGTGCCCGCTCAGACCTGAGGGTGCCCGCTCAGACCTGTGGTGCCCGCTCAGACCTGTGGGTGCCCGCTCAGACCTGTGGGTGCCCGCTCAGACCTGTGGGTGCCCGCTCAGACCTGTAGGTGCCCGCTCAGACCTGTGGGTGCCCGCTCACACCTGTGGGTGCCTGCTCAGACCTGTGGGTGCCCGCTCTGACCTGTGGGTGCCCGCTCAGACCTGTGGGTGCCCGCCCACACCTGTGGGTTCCCGCTCAGACCTGTGGGTGCCCGCTCACACCTGTGGGTGCCCGCTCACACCTGTGGGTGCCTGCTCACACCTGTGGGTGCTCGATCACACCTGTGGGTGCTCGCTCACACCTGTGGGTGCTCGCTCACCCCTGTGGGTGCTTATTTGCACCTGTGGGTGCTCGCTCAGAACTGAGGGTGCTCGCTCACACCTGTGGGTGCTCGCTCACACCTGTGGGTGCTCGCTCACACCTGTGGGTGCTCGCTCACACCTGTGGGTGCTAGCTCACACCTGTGGGTGCTCGCCACACCTGTGGGTGCTCTCTCACACCTGTGGGTGCTTACTCACACCTGTGGGTGCTCGCTCACACCTGTGGGTGCTCGCTCACACCTGTGGGTGCTCGCTTACACCTGTGGGTGCTCGTTCACACCTGTGGGTGCTCGCTCACACCTGTGGGTGCCCGCTCAGACCTGTGGGTGCCCGCTCAGACCTGTGAGTGCCCGCTCAGACCTGTGGGTGCCCGCTCAGACCTGTGGGTGCCCGCTCAGACCTCTGGGGTGCCCGCTCAGACCAGTGGGTGCCCGCTCACACCTGTGGGTGTCCGCTCACACCTGTGGGTGCCCGCTCACACCTGTGGGTGCCCGCTCACACCTGAGGGTGCTCGATCACACCTGTGGGTGCTCGCTCACACCTGTGGGTGCTGGCCACAACCGTGGGTGCTCTCTCACACCTGTGGGTGCTTATTCACACCTGTGGGTGCCCGCTTAGACCTGTGGGTGCTCGCTTACACCTGTGGGTGCTCGCTCAGACCAGTGGGTTCTCGCTCAGACGAGTGGGTTCTCGCTCACACCTGTGGGTGCTCGCTCACACCTGTGGGTGCTCACTCACACCTGTGGGTGCTCGCTCACACCTTTGGGTGCTCGCTCACACCTGTGGGTGCTCGCTCAGACCAGTGGGTTCTCGCTCACACCTGTGGGTGCTCGCTCACACCTGTGGGTGCTCGCTCACACCTGTGGGTGCTCGCTAACACCTGTGGGTGCTCGCTCACACCTTTGGGTGCCCGCTTAGACCTTTGTGTGCCCGCTCAGACCTGAGGGTGCCCGCTCAGACCTGTGGTGCCCGCTCAGACCTGTGGGTGCCCGCTCAGACCTGTGGGTGCCCGCTCAGACCTGTGGGTGCCCGCTCAGACCTGTAGGTGCCCGCTCAGACCTGTGGGTGCCCGCTCAGACCTGAGGGTGCCCGCTCAGACCTGTGGGTGCCCACTCACACCTGTGGGTGCCCGCTCAGACATGTGGGTGCCCGCTCACACCTGTGGGTGCCCGCTCACACCTGTGGGTGCTCGCTTACACCTGTGGGTGCTCGCTCAGACCAGTGGGTTCTCGCTCAGACCAGTGGGTTCTCGCTCACACCTGTGGGTGCTCGCTCACACCTGTGGGTTCTCGCTCACACCTGTGGGTGCTCGCTCACACCTGTGGGTGCTCACTCACACCTGTGGGTGCTCGCCCACACCTTTGGGAGCTCGCTCACACCTGTGGGTGCTCGCTCAGACCAGTGGGTTCTCGCTCACACCTGTGGGTGCTCGCTCACACCTGTGGGTGCTCGCTCACACCTGTGGGTGCTCGCTAACACCTGTGGGTGCTCGCTCACACCTGTGGGTGCCCGCTCAGACCTGAGGGTGCCCGCTCAGACCTGTGGGTGCCCGCTCAGACCTGTGGGTGCCCGCTCAGACCTGTGGGTGCCCGCTCAGACCTGTGGGTGCCCGCTCAGACCTGTAGGTGCCCGCTCAGACCAGTGGGTGCCCGCTCAGACCTGTGGGTGCCTGCTCAGACCTGTGGGTGCCCGCTCTGACCTGTGGGTGCCCGCTCAGACCTGTGGGTGCCCGCTCAGACCTGTGGGTTCCCGCTCAGACCTGTGGGTGCCCGCTCACACCTGTGGGTGCTCGCTCACACCTGTGGGTGCTCGCTCACACCTGTGGGTGCCCGCTTAGTCCTGTGGGTGCCCGCTCACACCTGTGGGTGCCCGCTTAGACCTGTGGGTGCTCGCTTACACCTGTGGGTGCTCGCTCAGACCAGTGGGTTCTCGCTCAGACCAGTGGGTTCTCGCTCACACCTGTGGGTGCTCGCTCACACCTGTGGGTGCTCACTCACACCTGTGGGTGCTCGCCCACACCTTTGGGAGCTCGCTCACACCTGTGGGTGCTCGCTCAGACCAGTGGGTTCTCGCTCACACCTGTGGGTGCTCGCTCACACCTGTGGGTGCTCGCTCACACCTGTGGGTGCTCGCTAACACCTGTGGGTGCTCGCTCACACCTGTGGGTGCCCGCTCAGACCTGAGGGTGCCCGCTCAGACCTGTGGGTGCCCGCTCAGACCTGTGGGTGCCCGCTCAGACCAGTGGGTGCCCGCTCAGACCTGTGGGTGCTTGCTCAGACCTGTGGGTGCCCGCCCTGACCTGTGGGTGCCCGCTCAGACCTGTGGGTGCCCGCCCTGACCTGTGGGTGCCCGCTCAGACCTGTGGGTGCCCGCTCAGACCTGTGGGTGCCCGCTCAGACCTGTGGGTTCCCGCTCAGACCTGTGGGTGCCCGCTCACACCTGTGGGTGCCCGCTCACACCTGTGGGTGCTCGATCACACCTGTGGGTGCTCGCTCACACCTGTGGGTGCTCGCTCAGAACTGAGGGTGCTCGCTCACACCTGTGGGTACTCGCTCACACCTGTGGGTGCTCGCTCACACCTGTGGGTGCTCGCTCACACCTGCGGGTGCTAGCTCACACCTGTGGGTGCTCGCCACACCTGTGGGTGCTCTCTCACACCTGTGGGTGCTTACTCACACCTGTGGGTGCTCGCTCACACCTGTAGGTGCTCGCTCACACCTGTGGGTGCTCGCTCACACCTGTGGGTGCTCGCTCACACCTGTGGGTACTCGTTCACACCTGTGGGTGCTCGCTCACACGTGTGGGTGCCCGCTCAGACCTGTGGGTGCCCGCTCAGACCTGTGGGTGCCCGCTCAGACCTGTGGGTGCCCGCTCAGACCTGTGGGTGCCCGCTCACACCTGTGGGTGCCCGCTCACACCTGTAGGTGCCCGCTCACACCTGTAAGTGCCCGCTCACACCTGTGGGTGCTCGATCACACCTGTGGGTGCTCGCTCACACCTGTGGGTGCACGCCACACCTGTGGGTGCTCGCTCACACCTGTGGGTGCTCGCTCACACCTGTGGGTGCTCGTTCACACCTGTGGGTGCTCGCTCACACCTGTGGGTGCCCGCTCAGACCTGTGGGTGCCCGCTCAGACCTGTGGGTGTCCGCTCAGACTTGTCGGTGCCCGCTCAGACCTGTGGGTGCCCGCTCAGACCTCTGGGTGCCTGCTCAGACCTGTGGGTGCCCGCTTAGACCTGTGGGTGCCCGCTCAGACCTGTGGGTGCCCACTCAGACCTGTGGGTGCCCGCTCAGACCTGTGGGTGCCCGCTCAGACCTGTGGGTGCCCGCTCAGACCTGTAGGTGCCCGCTCAGACCTGTGGGTGCCCGCTCAGACCTGTGGGTGCCTGCTCAGACCTGTGGGTGCCCGCTCTGACCTGTGGGTGCCCGCTCAGACCTGTGGGTGCCCGCTCAGACCTGTGGCTTCCCGCTCAGACCTGTGGGTGCCCGCTCACACCTGTGGGTGCCCGCTCACACCTGTGGGTGCCCGCTCACACCTGTGGGTGCCCGCTCACACCTGTGGGTGCTCGATCACACCTGTGGGTGCTCGCTCACACCTGTGGGTGCTCGCTCAGACCTGAGGGTGCTTATTCACACCTGTGGGTGCTCGCTCAGACCTGAGGGTGCTTATTCACACCTGTGGGTGCTCGCTCAGACCTATGGGTGCTCGCTCAGACCTGTGGGTGCTCGCTCACACCTGTGGGTGCTCGCTGAAACCTGTGGGTGCTCGCTCACACCTGTGGGTGCTCGCTCACACCTGTGGGTGCTCGCCCACACCTGTGGGTGCCCGCTCACACCTGTGGGTGCCCGCTCAGACTTGTGGGTGCCCGCTCAGACCTGTGGGTGCCCGCTCAGACCTGTGGGTGCCCGCTCAGACCTGTGGGTGCCCGCTCACACCTGTGGGTGCTCGCTCACACCTGTGGGTGCTCGCCCACATCTGTGGGTGCTAGCTCACACCTGTGGGTGCTCGCCACATCTGTGGGTGCTCACTCACACCTGTGGGTGCTTATTCACACCTGTGGGTGCTCGCTCACACCTGTGGGTGCTCGCTCACACCTGTGGGTGCTCGCTCACACCTGTGGGTGCTCGCTCACACCTGTGGGTGCTCGCTCACACCTGTGGGTGCCCGCTCAGACCTGTGGGTGCCCGCTCACACCTGTGGGTGCCCGCTCAGACCTGTAGGTGCCCGCTCAGAACTGTGGGTGCCCGCTCAGACCTGTGGGTGCCCGCTCAGACCTGTGGGTGCCCGCTCTGACCTGTGGGTGCCCGCTCAGACCTGTGGGTGCCCGCTCAGACCTGTGGGTGCTCGCTTACACCTGTGGGTGCTCGCTCAGACCAGTGAGTTCTCGCTCAGACCAGTGGGTTCTCGCTCACACCTGTGGGTGCTCGCTCATACCTGTGGGTGCTCACTCACACCTGTGGGTGCTCGCTCACACCTTTGGGTGCTCGCTCACACCTGTGGGTGCTCGCTCAGACCAGTGGGTTCTCGCTCACACCTGTGGGTGCTCGCTCACACCTGTGGGTGCTCGCTCACACCTGTGGGTGCTCGCTAACACCTGTGGGTGCTCGCTCACACCTGTGGGTGCCCGCTTAGACCTGTGGGTGCCCGCTCAGACCTGAGGGTGCCCGCTCAGACCTGTGGGTGCCCGTTCAGACCTGTGGGTGCCCGCTCAGACCTGTGGGTGCCCGCTCAGACCTGTGGGTGCCCGCTCAGACCTGTAGGTGCCCGCTCAGACCTGTGGGTGCCCGCTCAGACCTGTGGGTGCCTGCTCAGACCTGTGGGTGCCTGCTCTGACCTATGGGTGCCCGCTCAGACCTGTGGGTGCCCGCTCAGACCTGTGGGTTCCCGCTCAGACCTGTGGGTGCCCGCTCACACCAGTGGGTGCCCGCTCACACCTGTGGGTGCCCGCTCACACCTGTGGGTGCCCGCTCACACCTGTGGGTGCTCGATCACACCTGTGGGTGCTCGCTCACACCTGTGGATGCTCGCTCAGACCTGAGGGTGCTTATTCACACCTGTGGGTGCTCGCTCACACCTGTGGGTGCTCGCTCACACCTGTGGGTGCTCGCTCACACCTGTGGGTGCTTATTCACACCTGTGGGTGCTCGCTCAGAACTGAGGGTGCTCGCTCACACCTGTGGGTGCTCGCTCACACCTGTGGGTGCTCGCTCACACCTGTGGGTGCTAGCTCACACCTGTGGGTGCTCGCCACACCTGTGGGTGCTCTCTCACACCTGTGGGTGCTTACTCACACCTGTGGGTGCTCGCTCACACCTGTGGGTGCTCGCTCACACCTGTGGGTGCTCGCTCACACCTGTGGGTGCTCGCTCACACCTGTGGGTGCTCGTTCACACCTGTGGGTGCTCGCTCACACCTGTGGGTGCCCGCTCAGACCTGTGGGTGCCCGCTCAGACCTGTGGGTGCCCGCTCAGACCTGTGGGTGCCCGCTCAGACCTATGGGTGCCCGCTCAGACCTGTGGGTGCCCGCTCAGACCTGTGGGTTCCCGCTCAGACCTGTGGGTGCCCGCTCACACCTGTGGGTGCTCGCTCACACCTGTGGGTGCTCGCTCACACCTGTGGGTGCCCGCTTAGACCTGTGGGTGCCCGCTCACACCTGTGGGTGCCCGCTTAGACCTGTGGGTGCTCGCTTACACCTGTGGGTGCTCGCTCAGACCAGTGGGTTCTCGCTCAGACCAGTGGGTTCTCGCTCACACCTGTGGGTGCTCGCTCACACCTGTGGGTGCTCACTCACACCTGTGGGTGCTCGCCCACACCTTTGGGAGCTCGCTCACACCTGTGGGTGCTCGCTCAGACCAGTGGGTTCTCGCTCACACCTGTGGGTGCTCGCTCACACCTGTGGGTGCTCGCTCACACCTGTGGGTGCTCGCTAACACCTGTGGGTGCTCGCTCACACCTGTGGGTGCCCGCTCAAACCTGAGGGTGCCCGCTCAGACCTGTGGGTGCCCGCTCAGACCTGTGGGTGCCCGCTCAGACCTGTGGGTGCCCGCTCAGACCTGTGGGTGCCCGCTCAGACCTGTAGGTGCCCGCTCAGACCAGTGGGTGCCCGCTCAGACCTGTGGGTGCTTGCTCAGACCTGTGGGTGCCCGCCCTGACCTGTGGGTGCCCGCTCAGACCTGTGGGTGCCCGCTCAGACCTGTGGGTTCCCGCTCAGACCTGTGGGTGCCCGCTCACACCTGTGGGTGCCCGCTCACACCTGTGGGTGCTCGATCACACCTGTGGGTGCTCGCTCACACCTGTGGGTGCTCGCTCAGAACTGAGGGTGCTCGCTCACACCTGTGGGTACTCGCTCACACCTGTGGGTGCTCGCTCACACCTGTGGGTGCTCGCTCACACCTGCGGGTGCTAGCTCACACCTGTGGGTGCTCGCCACACCTGTGGGTGCTCTCTCACACCTGTGGGTGCTTACTCACACCTGTGGGTGCTCGCTCACACCTGTAGGTGCTCGCTCACACCTGTGGGTGCTCGCTCACACCTGTGGGTGCTCGCTCACACCTGTGGGTACTCGTTCACACCTGTGGGTGCTCGCTCACACGTGTGGGTGCCCGCTCAGACCTATGGGTGCCCGCTCAGACCTGTGGGTGCCCGCTCAGACCTGTGGGTGCCCGCTCAGACCTGTGGGTGCCCGCTCACACCTGTGGGTGCCCGCTCACACCTGTAGGTGCCCGCTCACACCTGTAAGTGCCCGCTCACACCTGTGGGTGCTCGATCACACCTGTGGGTGCTCGCTCACACCTGTGGGAGCTCGCCACACCTGTGGGTGCTCGCTCACACCTGTGGGTGCTCGCTCACACCTGTGGGTGCTCGTTCACACCTGTGGGTGCTCGCTCACACCTGTGGGTGCCCGCTCAGACCTGTGGGTGCCCGCTCAGACCTGTGGGTGCCCGCTCAGACTTGTCGGTGCCCGCTCAGACCTGTGGGTGCCCGCTCAGACCTCTGGGTGCCTGCTCAGACCTGTGGGTGCCCGCTTAGACCTGTGGGTGCCCGCTCAGACCTGTGGGTGCCCACTCAGACCTGTGGGTGCCCGCTCAGACCTGTAGGTGCCCGCTCAGACCTGTGGGTGCCCGCTCAGACCTGTGGGTGCCTGCTCAGACCTGTGGGTGCCCGCTCTGACCTGTGGGTGCCCGCTCAGACCTGTGGGTGCCCGCTCAGACCTGTGGCTTCCCGCTCAGACCTGTGGGTGCCCGCTCACACCTGTGGGTGCCCGCTCACACCTGTGGGTGCCCGCTCACACCTGTGGGTGCCCGCTCACACCTGTGGGTGCTCGATCACACCTGTGGGTGCTCGCTCACACCTGTGGGTGCTCGCTCAGACCTGAGGGTGCTTATTCACACCTGTGGGTGCTCGCTCAGACCTGAGGGTGCTTATTCACACCTGTGGGTGCTCGCTCAGACCTGTGGGTGCTCGCTCAGACCTGTGGGTGCTCGCTCACACCTGTGGGTGCTCGCTGAAACCTGTGGGTGCTCGCTCACACCTGTGGGTGCTCGCTCACACCTGTGGGTGCTCGCCCACACCTGTGGGTGCCCGCTCACACCTGTGGGTGCCCGCTCAGACTTGTGGGTGCCCGCTCAGACCTGTGGGTGCCCGCTCAGACCTGTGGGTGCCCGCTCAGACCTGTGGGTGCCCGCTCACACCTGTGGGTGCTCGCTCACACCTGTGGGTGCTCGCCCACATCTGTGGGTGCTAGCTCACACCTGTGGGTGCTCGCCACATCTGTGGGTGCTCACTCACACCTGTGGGTGCTTATTCACACCTGTGGGTGCTCGCTCACACCTGCGGGTGCTCGCTCACACCTGTGGGTGCTCGCTCACACCTGTGGGTGCTCGCTCACACCTGTGGGTGCTCGCTCACACCTGTGGGTGCCCGCTCAGACCTGTGGGTGCCCGCTCACACCTGTGGGTGCCCGCTCAGACCTGTAGGTGCCCGCTCAGACCTGTGGGTGCCCGCTCAGACCTGTGGGTGCCCGCTCAGACCTGTGGGTGCCCGCTCTGACCTGTGGGTGCCCGCTCAGACCTGTGGGTGCCCGCTCAGACCTGTGGGTGCTCGCTTACACCTGTGGGTGCTCGCTCAGACCAGTGAGTTCTCGCTCAGACCAGTGGGTTCTCGCTCACACCTGTGGGTGCTCGCTCATACCTGTGGGTGCTCACTCACACCTGTGGGTGCTCGCTCACACCTTTGGGTGCTCGCTCACACCTGTGGGTGCTCGCTCAGACCAGTGGGTTCTCGCTCACACCTGTGGGTGCTCGCTCACACCTGTGGGTGCTCGCTCACACCTGTGGGTGCTCGCTAACACCTGTGGGTGCTCGCTCACACCTGTGGGTGCCCGCTTAGACCTGTGGGTGCCCGCTCAGACCTGAGGGTGCCCGCTCAGACCTGTGGGTGCCCGCTCAGACCTGTGGGTGCCCGCTCAGACCTGTGGGTGCCCGCTCAGACCTGTGGGTGCCCGCTCAGACCTGTAGGTGCCCGCTCAGACCTGTGGGTGCCCGCTCAGACCTGTGGGTGCCTGCTCAGACCTGTGGGTGCCTGCTCTGACCTGTGGGTGCCCGCTCAGACCTGTGGGTGCCCGCTCAGACCTGTGGGTTCCCGCTCAGACCTGTGGGTGCCCGCTCACACCAGTGGGTGCCCGCTCACACCTGTGGGTGCCCGCTCACACCTGTGGGTGCCCGCTCACACCTGTGGGTGCTCGATCACACCTGTGGGTGCTCGCTCACACCTGTGGATGCTCGCTCAGACCTGAGGGTGCTTATTCACACCTGTGGGTTCTCGCTCACACCTGTGGGTGCTCGCTCACACCTGTGGGTGCTCGCTCACACCTGTGGGTGCTCGTTCACACCTGTGGGTGCTCGCTCACACCTGTGGGTGCCCGCTCAGACCTGTGGGTGCCCGCTCAGACCTGTGGGTGCCCGCTCAGACCTGTGGGTGCCCGCTCAGACCTATGGGTGCCCGCTCAGACCTGTGGGTGCCCGCTCAGACCTGTGGGTTCCCGCTCAGACCTGTGGGTGCCCGCTCACACCTGTGGGTGCTCGCTCACACCTGTGGGTGCTCGCTCACACCTGTGGGTGCCCGCTTAGACCTGTGGGTGCCCGCTCACACCTGTGGGTGCCCGCTTAGACCTGTGGGTGCTCGCTTACACCTGTGGGTGCTCGCTCAGACCAGTGGGTTCTCGCTCAGACCAGTGGGTTCTCGCTCACACCTGTGGGTGCTCGCTCACACCTGTGGGTGCTCACTCACACCTGTGGGTGCTCGCCCACACCTTTGGGAGCTCGCTCACACCTGTGGGTGCTCGCTCAGACCAGTGGGTTCTCGCTCACACCTGTGGGTGCTCGCTCACACCTGTGGGTGCTCGCTCACACCTGTGGGTGCTCGCTAACACCTGTGGGTGCTCGCTCACACCTGTGGGTGCCCGCTCAAACCTGAGGGTGCCCGCTCAGACCTGTGGGTGCCCGCTCAGACCTGTGGGTGCCCGCTCAGACCTGTGGGTGCCCGCTCAGACCTGTGGGTGCCCGCTCAGACCTGTAGGTGCCCGCTCAGACCAGTGGGTGCCCGCTCAGACCTGTGGGTGCTTGCTCAGACCTGTGGGTGCCCGCCCTGACCTGTGGGTGCCCGCTCAGACCTGTGGGTGCCCGCTCAGACCTGTGGGTTCCCGCTCAGACCTGTGGGTGCCCGCTCACACCTGTGGGTGCCCGCTCACACCTGTGGGTGCTCGATCACACCTGTGGGTGCTCGCTCACACCTGTGGGTGCTCGCTCAGAACTGAGGGTGCTCGCTCACACCTGTGGGTACTCGCTCACACCTGTGGGTGCTCGCTCACACCTGTGGGTGCTCGCTCACACCTGCGGGTGCTAGCTCACACCTGTGGGTGCTCGCCACACCTGTGGGTGCTCTCTCACACCTGTGGGTGCTTACTCACACCTGTGGGTGCTCGCTCACACCTGTAGGTGCTCGCTCACACCTGTGGGTGCTCGCTCACACCTGTGGGTGCTCGCTCACACCTGTGGGTACTCGTTCACACCTGTGGGTGCTCGCTCACACGTGTGGGTGCCCGCTCAGACCTATGGGTGCCCGCTCAGACCTGTGGGTGCCCGCTCAGACCTGTGGGTGCCCGCTCAGACCTGTGGGTGCCCGCTCACACCTGTGGGTGCCCGCTCACACCTGTAGGTGCCCGCTCACACCTGTAAGTGCCCGCTCACACCTGTGGGTGCTCGATCACACCTGTGGGTGCTCGCTCACACCTGTGGGAGCTCGCCACACCTGTGGGTGCTCGCTCACACCTGTGGGTGCTCGCTCACACCTGTGGGTGCTCGTTCACACCTGTGGGTGCTCGCTCACACCTGTGGGTGCCCGCTCAGACCTGTGGGTGCCCGCTCAGACCTGTGGGTGCCCGCTCAGACTTGTCGGTGCCCGCTCAGACCTGTGGGTGCCCGCTCAGACCTCTGGGTGCCTGCTCAGACCTGTGGGTGCCCGCTTAGACCTGTGGGTGCCCGCTCAGACCTGTGGGTGCCCACTCAGACCTGTGGGTGCCCGCTCAGACCTGTGGGTGCCCGCTCAGACCTGTGGGTGCCCGCTCAGACCTGTAGGTGCCCGCTCAGACCTGTGGGTGCCCGCTCAGACCTGTGGGTGCCTGCTCAGACCTGTGGGTGCCCGCTCTGACCTGTGGGTGCCCGCTCAGACCTGTGGGTGCCCGCTCAGACCTGTGGCTTCCCGCTCAGACCTGTGGGTGCCCGCTCACACCTGTGGGTGCCCGCTCACACCTGTGGGTGCCCGCTCACACCTGTGGGTGCCCGCTCACACCTGTGGGTGCTCGATCACACCTGTGGGTGCTCGCTCACACCTGTGGGTGCTCGCTCAGACCTGAGGGTGCTTATTCACACCTGTGGGTGCTCGCTCAGACCTGAGGGTGCTTATTCACACCTGTGGGTGCTCGCTCAGACCTGTGGGTGCTCGCTCAGAC
Organism: Procambarus clarkii; assembly: GCF_040958095.1. NCBI lineage: Eukaryota > Metazoa > Arthropoda > Malacostraca > Decapoda > Cambaridae > Procambarus > Procambarus clarkii. The sequence goes on along the minus strand of NC_091233.1, from coordinate 24,093,548 downwards.
CTGTGGGTGCTCGCTCACACCTGTGGGTGCTCGCTGAAACCTGTGGGTGCTCGCTCACACCTGTGGGTGCTCGCTCACACCTGTGGGTGCTCGCCCACACCTGTGGGTGCCCGCTCACACCTGTGGGTGCCCGCTCAGACTTGTGGGTGCCCGCTCAGACCTGTGGGTGCCCGCTCAGACCTGTGGGTGCCCGCTCAGACCTGTGGGTGCCCGCTCACACCTGTGGGTGCTCGCTCACACCTGTGGGTGCTCGCCCACATCTGTGGGTGCTAGCTCACACCTGTGGGTGCTCGCCACATCTGTGGGTGCTCACTCACACCTGTGGGTGCTTATTCACACCTGTGGGTGCTCGCTCACACCTGCGGGTGCTCGCTCACACCTGTGGGTGCTCGCTCACACCTGTGGGTGCTCGCTCACACCTGTGGGTGCTCGCTCACACCTGTGGGTGCCCGCTCAGACCTGTGGGTGCCCGCTCACACCTGTGGGTGCCCGCTCAGACCTGTAGGTGCCCGCTCAGACCTGTGGGTGCCCGCTCAGACCTGTGGGTGCCCGCTCAGACCTGTGGGTGCCCGCTCTGACCTGTGGGTGCCCGCTCAGACCTGTGGGTGCCCGCTCAGACCTGTGGGTGCTCGCTTACACCTGTGGGTGCTCGCTCAGACCAGTGAGTTCTCGCTCAGACCAGTGGGTTCTCGCTCACACCTGTGGGTGCTCGCTCATACCTGTGGGTGCTCACTCACACCTGTGGGTGCTCGCTCACACCTTTGGGTGCTCGCTCACACCTGTGGGTGCTCGCTCAGACCAGTGGGTTCTCGCTCACACCTGTGGGTGCTCGCTCACACCTGTGGGTGCTCGCTCACACCTGTGGGTGCTCGCTAACACCTGTGGGTGCTCGCTCACACCTGTGGGTGCCCGCTTAGACCTGTGGGTGCCCGCTCAGACCTGAGGGTGCCCGCTCAGACCTGTGGGTGCCCGTTCAGACCTGTGGGTGCCCGCTCAGACCTGTGGGTGCCCGCTCAGACCTGTGGGTGCCCGCTCAGACCTGTAGGTGCCCGCTCAGACCTGTGGGTGCCCGCTCAGACCTGTGGGTGCCTGCTCAGACCTGTGGGTGCCTGCTCTGACCTGTGGGTGCCCGCTCAGACCTGTGGGTGCCCGCTCAGACCTGTGGGTTCCCGCTCAGACCTGTGGGTGCCCGCTCACACCAGTGGGTGCCCGCTCACACCTGTGGGTGCCCGCTCACACCTGTGGGTGCCCGCTCACACCTGTGGGTGCTCGATCACACCTGTGGGTGCTCGCTCACACCTGTGGATGCTCGCTCAGACCTGAGGGTGCTTATTCACACCTGTGGGTGCTCGCTCACACCTGTGGGTGCTCGCTCACACCTGTGGGTGCTCGCTCACACCTGTGGGTGCTTATTCACACCTGTGGGTGCTCGCTCAGAACTGAGGGTGCTCGCTCACACCTGTGGGTGCTCGCTCACACCTGTGGGTGCTCGCTCACACCTGTGGGTGCTAGCTCACACCTGTGGGTGCTCGCCACACCTGTGGGTGCTCTCTCACACCTGTGGGTGCTTACTCACACCTGTGGGTGCTCGCTCACACCTGTGGGTGCTCGCTCACACCTGTGGGTGCTCGCTCACACCTGTGGGTGCTCGCTCACACCTGTGGGTGCTCGTTCACACCTGTGGGTGCTCGCTCACACCTGTGGGTGCCCGCTCAGACCTGTGGGTGCCCGCTCAGACCTGTGGGTGCCCGCTCAGACCTGTGGGTGCCCGCTCAGACCTATGGGTGCCCGCTCAGACCTGTGGGTGCCCGCGCAGACCTGTGGGTGCCCGCTCACACCTGTGGGTGCCCGCTCACACCTGTGGGAGCCCGCTCACACCTGTGGGTGCCCGCTCACACCTGTGGGTGCTCGATCACACCTGCGGGTGCTCGCCACACCTGTGGGTGCTCGCTCACACCTGTGGGTGCTCGCTCACACCTGTGGGTGCTCGTTCACACCTGTGGGTGCTCGCTCAGACCTGTGGGTGCCCGCTCAGACCTGTGGGTGCCCGCTCAGACCTGTGGGTGCCCGCTCAGACTTGTGGGTGCCCGCTCAGACCTGTGGGTGCCCGCTCAGACCTCTGGGTGCCCGCTCAGACCTGTGGGTGCCTGCTCACACCTGTGGGTGCCCGCTCACACCTGTGGGTGCCCGCTCACACCTGTGGGTGCCCGCTCACACCTGTGGGTGCTCGATCACACCTGTGGGTGCTCGCTCACACCTGTGGGTGCTCGCCACACCTGTGGGTGGTCGCTCACACCTGTGGGTGCTCGCTCACACTTGTGGGTGCTCGTTCACACCTGTGGGTGCTCGCTCACACCTGTGGGTGCCCGCTCAGACCTGTGGGTGCCCGCTCAGACCTGTGGGTGCCCGCTCAGACCTCTGGGTGCCCGCTCAGACCTGTGGGTGCCCGCTTAAACCTGTGGGTGCCCGCTCAGACCTGTGGGTGCCCGCTCAGACCTGTGGGTGCCCGCTCAGACCTGTGGGTGCCCGCTCAGACCTGTGGGTGCCCGCTCAGACCTGTGGGTGCCCGCTCAGACCTGTAGGTGCCCGCTCAGACCTGTGGGTGCCCGCTCAGACCTGTGGGTGCCTGCTCAGACCTGTGGGTGCCCGCTCTGACCTGTGGGTGCCCGCTCACACCAGTGGGTGCCCGCTCACACCTGTGGGTGCCCGCTCACACCTGTGGGTGCCCGCTCACACCTGTGGGTGCTCGATCACACCTGTGGGTGCTCGCTCACACCTGTGGGTGCTCGCTCAGACCTGAGGGTGCTTATTCACACCTGTGGGTGCTCGCTCAGACCTGTGGGTGCTCGCTCAGACCTGTGGTTGCTCGCTCACACCTGTGGGTGCTCGCTCACACCTGTGGGTGCTCGCTCACACCTGTGGGTGCTCGCTCACACCTGTGGGTGCTCGCTCACACCTGTGGGTGCCCGCTCAGACCTGTGGGTGCCCGCTCAGACCTGTGGGTGCCCGCTCAGACCTGTGGGTGCCCGCCCAGACCTGTAGGTGCCCGCTCAGACCTGTGGGTGCCCGCTCAGACCTGTGGGTGCCCGCTCAGACCTGTGGGTGCCCGCTCAGACCTGTGGGTGCCCGCTCTGACCTGTGGGTGCCCGCTCAGACCAGTGGGTGCCCGCTCAGACCTGTGGGTGCTCGCTTACACCTGTGGGTGCTCGCTCAGACCAGTGGGTTCTCGCTCAGACCAGTGGGTTCTCGCTCACACCTTTGGGTGCTCGCTCACACCTGTGGGTGCTCGCTCAGACCAGTGGGTTCTCGCTCACACCTGTGGGTGCTCGCTCACACCTGTGGGTGCTCGCTCACACCTGTGGGTGCTCGCTCACGCCTGTGGGTGCTCGCTAACACCTGTGGGTGCTCGCTCACACCTGTGGGTGCCCGCTTAGACCTGTGGGTGCCCGCTCAGACCTGAGGGTGCCCGCTCAGACCTGTGGGTGCCCGCTCAGACCTGTGGGTGCCCGCTCAGACCTGTGGGTGCCCGCTCAGACCTGTGGGTGCCCGCTCAGACCTATAGGTGCCCGCTCAGACCTGTGGGTGCCCGCACAGACCTGTGGGTGCCTGCTCAGACCTGTGGGTGCCTGCTCTGACCTGTGGGTGCCCGCTCAGACCTGTGGGTGCCCGCTCAGACCTGTGGGTTCCCGCTCAGACCTGTGGGTGCCCGCTCACACCTGTGGGTGCCCGCTCACACCTGTGGATGCTCGCTCAGACCTGAGGGTGCTTATTCACACCTGTGGGTGCTCGCTCACACCTGTGGGTGCTCGCTCACACCTGTGGGTGCTCGCTCACACCTGTCGGTGCTTATTCACACCTGTGGGTGCTCGCTCAGAACTGAGGGTGCTCGCTCACACCTGTGGGTGCTCGCTCACACCAGTGGGTGCTCGCTCACACCTGTGGGTGCTAGCTCACACCTGTGGGTGCTCGCCACACCTGTGGGTGCTCTCTCACACCTGTGGGTGCTTACTCACACCTGTGGGTGCTCGCTCACACCTGTGGGTGCTCGCTCACACCTGTGGGTGCTCGCTCACACCTGTGGGTTCTCGCTCACACCTGTGGGTGCTCGTTCACACCTGTGGGTGCTCGCTCACACCTGTGGGTGCCCGCTCAGACCTGTGGGTACCCGCTCAGACCTGTGGGTGCCCGCTCAGACCTGTGGGTGCCCGCTCAGACCTGTGGGTGCCCGCTCACACCTGTGGGTGCTCGCTCACACCTGTGGGTGCTCGCCCACATCTGTGGGTGCTAGCTCACACCTGTGGGTGCTCGCCACATCTGTGGGTGCTCACTCACACCTGTGGGTGCTTATTCACACCTGTGGGTGCTCGCTCACACCTGCGGGTGCTCGCTCACACCTGTGGGTGCTCGCTCACACCTGTGGGTGCTCGCTCACACCTGTGGGTGCTCGCTCACACCTGTGGGTGCCCGCTCAGACCTGTGGGTGCCCGCTCACACCTGTGGGTGCCCGCTCAGACCTGTAGGTGCCCGCTCAGACCTGTGGGTGCCCGCTCAGACCTGTGGGTGCCCGCTCAGACCTGTGGGTGCCCGCTCTGACCTGTGGGTGCCCGCTCAGACCTGTGGGTGCCCGCTCAGACCTGTGGGTGCTCGCTTACACCTGTGGGTGCTCGCTCAGACCAGTGAGTTCTCGCTCAGACCAGTGGGTTCTCGCTCACACCTGTGGGTGCTCGCTCATACCTGTGGGTGCTCACTCACACCTGTGGGTGCTCGCTCACACCTTTGGGTGCTCGCTCACACCTGTGGGTGCTCGCTCAGACCAGTGGGTTCTCGCTCACACCTGTGGGTGCTCGCTCACACCTGTGGGTGCTCGCTCACACCTGTGGGTGCTCGCTAACACCTGTGGGTGCTCGCTCACACCTGTGGGTGCCCGCTTAGACCTGTGGGTGCCCGCTCAGACCTGAGGGTGCCCGCTCAGACCTGTGGGTGCCCGTTCAGACCTGTGGGTGCCCGCTCAGACCTGTGGGTGCCCGCTCAGACCTGTGGGTGCCCGCTCAGACCTGTAGGTGCCCGCTCAGACCTGTGGGTGCCCGCTCAGACCTGTGGGTGCCTGCTCAGACCTGTGGGTGCCTGCTCTGACCTGTGGGTGCCCGCTCAGTTCTGTGGGTGCCCGCTCAGACCTGTGGGTTCCCGCTCAGACCTGTGGGTGCCCGCTCACACCAGTGGGTGCCCGCTCACACCTGTGGGTGCCCGCTCACACCTGTGGGTGCCCGCTCACACCTGTGGGTGCTCGATCACACCTGTGGGTGCTCGCTCACACCTGTGGATGCTCGCTCAGACCTGAGGGTGCTTATTCACACCTGTGGGTGCTCGCTCACACCTGTGGGTGCTCGCTCACACCTGTGGGTGCTCGCTCACACCTGTGGGTGCTTATTCACACCTGTGGGTGCTCGCTCAGAACTGAGGGTGCTCGCTCACACCTGTGGGTGCTCGCTCACACCTGTGGGTGCTCGCTCACACCTGTGGGTGCTAGCTCACACCTGTGGGTGCTCGCCACACCTGTGGGTGCTCTCTCACACCTGTGGGTGCTTACTCACACCTGTGGGTGCTCGCTCACACCTGTGGGTGCTCGCTCACACCTGTGGGTGCTCGCTCACACCTGTGGGTGCTCGCTCACACCTGTGGGTGCTCGTTCACACCTGTGGGTGCTCGCTCACACCTGTGGGTGCCCGCTCAGACCTGTGGGTGCCCGCTCAGACCTGTGGGTGCCCGCTCAGACCTGTGGGTGCCCGCTCAGACCTATGGGTGCCCGCTCAGACCTGTGGGTGCCCGCGCAGACCTGTGGGTGCCCGCTCACACCTGTGGGTGCCCGCTCACACCTGTGGGAGCCCGCTCACACCTGTGGGTGCCCGCTCACACCTGTGGGTGCTCGATCACACCTGCGGGTGCTCGCCACACCTGTGGGTGCTCGCTCACACCTGTGGGTGCTCGCTCACACCTGTGGGTGCTCGTTCACACCTGTGGGTGCTCGCTCAGACCTGTGGGTGCCCGCTCAGACCTGTGGGTGCCCGCTCAGACCTGTGGGTGCCCGCTCAGACTTGTGGGTGCCCGCTCAGACCTGTGGGTGCCCGCTCAGACCTCTGGGTGCCCGCTCAGACCTGTGGGTGCCTGCTCACACCTGTGGGTGCCCGCTCACACCTGTGGGTGCCCGCTCACACCTGTGGGTGCCCGCTCACACCTGTGGGTGCTCGATCACACCTGTGGGTGCTCGCTCACACCTGTGGGTGCTCGCCACACCTGTGGGTGGTCGCTCACACCTGTGGGTGCTCGCTCACACTTGTGGGTGCTCGTTCACACCTGTGGGTGCTCGCTCACACCTGTGGGTGCCCGCTCAGACCTGTGGGTGCCCGCTCAGACCTGTGGGTGCCCGCTCAGACCTCTGGGTGCCCGCTCAGACCTGTGGGTGCCCGCTTAAACCTGTGGGTGCCCGCTCAGACCTGTGGGTGCCCGCTCAGACCTGTGGGTGCCCGCTCAGACCTGTGGGTGCCCGCTCAGACCTGTGGGTGCCCGCTCAGACCTGTGGGTGCCCGCTCAGACCTGTAGGTGCCCGCTCAGACCTGTGGGTGCCCGCTCAGACCTGTGGGTGCCTGCTCAGACCTGTGGGTGCCCGCTCTGACCTGTGGGTGCCCGCTCACACCAGTGGGTGCCCGCTCACACCTGTGGGTGCCCGCTCACACCTGTGGGTGCCCGCTCACACCTGTGGGTGCTCGATCACACCTGTGGGTGCTCGCTCACACCTGTGGGTGCTCGCTCAGACCTGAGGGTGCTTATTCACACCTGTGGGTGCTCGCTCAGACCTGTGGGTGCTCGCTCAGACCTGTGGTTGCTCGCTCACACCTGTGGGTGCTCGCTCACACCTGTGGGTGCTCGCTCACACCTGTGGGTGCTCGCTCACACCTGTGGGTGCTCGCTCACACCTGTGGGTGCCCGCTCAGACCTGTGGGTGCCCGCTCAGACCTGTGGGTGCCCGCTCAGACCTGTGGGTGCCCGCCCAGACCTGTAGGTGCCCGCTCAGACCTGTGGGTGCCCGCTCAGACCTGTGGGTGCCCGCTCAGACCTGTGGGTGCCCGCTCAGACCTGTGGGTGCCCGCTCTGACCTGTGGGTGCCCGCTCAGACCAGTGGGTGCCCGCTCAGACCTGTGGGTGCTCGCTTACACCTGTGGGTGCTCGCTCAGACCAGTGGGTTCTCGCTCAGACCAGTGGGTTCTCGCTCACACCTTTGGGTGCTCGCTCACACCTGTGGGTGCTCGCTCAGACCAGTGGGTTCTCGCTCACACCTGTGGGTGCTCGCTCACACCTGTGGGTGCTCGCTCACACCTGTGGGTGCTCGCTCACGCCTGTGGGTGCTCGCTAACACCTGTGGGTGCTCGCTCACACCTGTGGGTGCCCGCTTAGACCTGTGGGTGCCCGCTCAGACCTGAGGGTGCCCGCTCAGACCTGTGGGTGCCCGCTCAGACCTGTGGGTGCCCGCTCAGACCTGTGGGTGCCCGCTCAGACCTGTGGGTGCCCGCTCAGACCTATAGGTGCCCGCTCAGACCTGTGGGTGCCCGCACAGACCTGTGGGTGCCTGCTCAGACCTGTGGGTGCCTGCTCTGACCTGTGGGTGCCCGCTCAGACCTGTGGGTGCCCGCTCAGACCTGTGGGTTCCCGCTCAGACCTGTGGGTGCCCGCTCACACCTGTGGGTGCCCGCTCACACCTGTGGATGCTCGCTCAGACCTGAGGGTGCTTATTCACACCTGTGGGTGCTCGCTCACACCTGTGGGTGCTCGCTCACACCTGTGGGTGCTCGCTCACACCTGTCGGTGCTTATTCACACCTGTGGGTGCTCGCTCAGAACTGAGGGTGCTCGCTCACACCTGTGGGTGCTCGCTCACACCAGTGGGTGCTCGCTCACACCTGTGGGTGCTAGCTCACACCTGTGGGTGCTCGCCACACCTGTGGGTGCTCTCTCACACCTGTGGGTGCTTACTCACACCTGTGGGTGCTCGCTCACACCTGTGGGTGCTCGCTCACACCTGTGGGTGCTCGCTCACACCTGTGGGTTCTCGCTCACACCTGTGGGTGCTCGTTCACACCTGTGGGTGCTCGCTCACACCTGTGGGTGCCCGCTCAGACCTGTGGGTACCCGCTCAGACCTGTGGGTGCCCGCTCAGACCTGTGGGTGCCCGCTCAGACCTGTGGGTGCCCGATCACACCTGTGGGTGCTCGCTCACACCTGTGGGTGCTCGCTCACACCTGTGGGTGCTCGCTCACACCTGTGGGTGCTTATTCACACCTGTGGGTGCTCGCTCAGAACTGAGGGTGCTCGCTCACACCTGTGGGTGCTCGCTCACACCTGTGGGTTCTCGCTCACACCTGTGGGTGCTCGCTCACACCTGTGGGTGCTAGCTCACACCTGTGGGTGTTCGCCACACCTGTGGGTGCTCTCTCACACCTGTGGGTGCTTACTCACACCTGTGGGTGCTCGCTCACACCTGTGGGTGCTCGCGCACACCTGTGGGTGCTCGCTTACACCTGTGGGTGCTCGCTCACACCTGTGGGTGCTCGTTCACACCTGTGGGTGCTCGCTCACACCTGTGGGTGCCCGCTCAGACCTGTGGGTGCCCGCTCAGACCTGTGGGTGCCCGCTCAGACCTGTGGGTGCCCGCTCAGACCTGTGGGTTCCCGCTCAGACCTCTGGGTGCACGCTCAGACCTGCGGGTGCCCGCTCACACCTGTGGGTGCCCGCTCACTCCTGTGCGTGCCCGCTCACACCTGTGGGTGCTCGATCACACCTGTGGGTGCCCGCTCAGACCTGTGAGTGCCTGCTCAGACCTGTGGGTGCCCGCTCAGACCTGTGGGTGCCCGCTCAGACCTGTGGGTGCCCGCTCAGACCTGTGGGTGCCCGCTCAGACCTGTGGGTGCCCGCTCAGACCTGTGGGTGCCTTCTTAGACCTGTGGGTGCCCGCTCTGACCTGTGGGTGCCCGCTCAGACCTGTGTGGGTGCCCGCTCAGACCTGTGGGTTCCCGCTCAGACCTGTGGGTGCCCGCTCACACCTGTGGGTGCCCGCTCACACCTGTGGGTGCCCGCTCACACCTGTGGGTGCCCGCTCACACCTGTGGGTGCTCGATCACACCTGTGGGTGCTCGCTCACACCTGTGGGTGCTCGCTCAGACCTGAGGGTGCTTATTCACACCTGTGGGTGCTCGCTCACACCTGTGGGTGCTCGCTCACACCTGTGGGTGCTTATTCACACCTGTGGGTGCTCGCTCACACCTGTGGGTGCTCGCTCACACCTGTAGGTGCTCGCTCACACCTGTGGGTGCTCGCTCACACCTGTGGGTGCTCGTTCACACCTGTGGGTGCTCGCTCACACCTGTGGGTGCCCGCTCAGACCTGTGGGTGCCCGCTCAGACCTGTGGGTGCCCGCTCAGACCTGTGGGTGCCCGCTCAGACCTGTGGGTGCCAGCTCAGACCTGTGGGTTCCCGCTCAGACCTGTGGGTGCCCGCTCAGACCTGTGGGTGCCCGCTCACACCTGTGGGTGCCCGCTCACACCTGTGTGTGCCCGCTCACACCTGTGGGTTCTCGATCACACCTGTGGGTGCTCGCTCACACCTGTGGGTGCTCACCACACCTGTGGGTGCTCGCTCACACCTGTGGGTGCTCGCTCACACCTGTGGGTGCTCGTTCACACCTGTGGGTGCTCGCTCACACCTGTGGGTGCCCGCTCAGACCTGTGGGTGCCCGCTCAGACCTGTGGGTGCCCGCTCAGACTTGTGGGTGCCCGCTCAGACCTGTGGGTGCCCGCTCAGACCTCTGGGTGCCCGCTCAGACCTGTGGGTGCCCGCTCACACCTGTGGGTGCCCGCTCACACCTGTGGGTGCCCGCTCACACCTGTGGGTGGTCGATCACACCTGTGGGTGCTCGCTCACACCTGCGGGTGCTCGCCACACCTGTGGGTGCTCGCTCACACCTGTGGGTGCTCGCTCACACCTGTGGGTGCTCGCTCACACCTGTGGGTGCTCGTTCACACCTGTGGGTGCTCGCTCACACCTGTGAGTGCCCGCTCAGACCTGTGGGTGCCCGCTCAGACCTGTGGGTGCCCGCTCAGACTTGTGGGTGCCCGCTCAGACCTGTGGGTGCCCGCTCAGACCTCTGGGTGCCCGCTCAGACCTGTGGGTGCCCGCTTAGACCAGTGGGTGCCCGCTCAGACCTGTGGGTGCCCGCTCAGACCTGTGAGTGCCTGCTCAGACCTGTGGGTGCCCGCTCAGACCTGTGGGTGCCCGCTCAGACCTGTGGGTGCCCGCTCAGACCTGTAGGTGCCCGATCAGACCTGTGGGTGCCCGCTCAGACCTGTGGGTGCCTGCTCAGACTTGTGGGTGCCCGCTCTGACCTGTGGGTGCCCGCTCAGACCTGTGGGTGCCCGCTCAGACCTCTGGGTGCCCGCTCAGACCTCTGGGTGCCCGCTCACACCTGTGGGTGCCCGCTCACACCTGTGGGTGCCCGCTCACACCTGTGGGAGGTCGATCACACCTGTGGGTGCTCGCTCACACCTGCGGGTGCTCGCCACACCTGTGGGTGCTCGCTCACACCTGTGGGTGCTCGCTCACACCTGTGGGTGCTCGCTCACACCTTTGGGTGCCCGCTCAGACCTGTGGGTGCCCGCTCAGACCTGTGGGTGCCCGCTCAGACTTGTGGGTGCCCGCTCAGACCTGTGGGTGCCCGCTCAGACCTCTGGGTGCCCGCTCAGACCTGTGGGTGCCCGCTTAGACCTGTGGGTGCCCGCTCAGACCTGTGGGTGCCCGCTCAGACCTGTGAGTGCCTGCTCAGACCTGTGGGTGCCCGCTCAGACCTGTGGGTGCCCGCTCAGACCTGTGGGTGCCCGCTCAGACCTGTAGGTGCCCGCTCAGACCTGTTGGTGCCCGCTCAGACCTGTGGGTGCCTGCTCAGACTTGTGGGTGCCCGCTCTGACCTGTGGGTGCCCGCTCAGACCTGTGGGTGCCCGCTCAGACCTGTGGGTTCCCGCTCAGACCTGTGGGTGCCCGCTCACACCTGTGGGTGCCCGCTCAGACCTGTGGGTGCCCGCTCACACCTGTGGGTGCCCGCTCACACCTGTGGGTGCTCGATCACACCTGTGGGTGCTCGCTCACACCTGTGGGTGCTCGCTCAGACGTGAGGGTGCTTATTCACACCTGTGGGTGCTCGCTCAGACCTGTGGGTGCTCGCTCAGACCTGTGGGTGCTCGCTCACACCTGTGGGTGCTCGCTCAAACCTGTGGGTGCTCGCTCACACCTGTGGGTGCTCGCTCACACCTGTGGGTGCTCGCCCACACCTGTGGGTGCCCGCTCACACCTGTGGGTGCCCGCTCAGACTTGTGGGTGCCCGCTCAGACCTGTGGGTGCCCGCTCAGACCTGTGGGTGCCCGCTCAGACCTGTGGGTGCCCGCTCAGACCTGTGGGTGCCGGCTCAGACCTGTGGGTGCCTGCTCAGACCTGTGGGTGCCCGCTCACACCTGTGGGTGCTCGATCACACCTGTGGGTGCTCGCTCACACCTGTGGGTGCTCGCTCACACCTGTGGGTGCTTATTCACACCTGTGGGTGCTCGCTCAGAACTGAGGGTGCTCGCTCAGACCTGTGGGTGCCTGCTCAGACCTGTGGGTGCCCGCTCAGACCTGTGGGTGCCCGCTCAGACCTGTGGGTGCCCGCTCAGACCTGTGGGTGCCCGCTCAGACCTGTGAGTGCCTGCTCAGACCTGTGGGTGCCCGCTTAGACCTGTGGGTGCCCGCTCAGACCTGTGGGTGCCCGCTCAGACCTGTAGGTGCCCGATCAGACCTGTGGGTGCCCGCTCAGACCTGTGGGTGCCTGCTCAGACTTGTGGGTGCCCGCTCTGACCTGTGGGTGCCCGCTCAGACCTGTGGGTGCCCGCTCAGACCTCTGGGTGCCCGCTCAGACCTGTGGGTGCCCGCTTAGACCTGTGGGTGCCCGCTCAGACCTGTGGGTGCCCGCTCACACCTGTGGGTGCCCGCTCAGACCTGTGGGTGCCCGCTCAGACCTGTGGGTGCCCACTTAGACCTGTGGGTGCCCGCTCAGACCTGTGGGTGCCCGCTCAGACCTGTGGGTGCCCGCTCACACCTGTGGGTGCCCGCTCACATCTGTGGGTGCCCGCTCACACCTGTGGGTGTTCGATCACACCTGTGGGTGCTCGCTCACACCTGTGGGTGCTCGCCACAACCGTGGGTGCTCTCTCACACCTGTGGGTGCTTATTCACACCTGTGGGTGCTCGCTCACACCTGTGGGTGCTCGCTCACATCTGTGGGTGCTCGCTCACACCTGTGGGTGCCCGCTTAGACCTATGTGGGTGCCCGCTTAGACCTGTGGGTGCCCGCTCAGACTTGTGGGTACCCGCTCAGACCTGTGGGTTCCCGCTCACACCTGTGGGTGCCCGCTTAGACCTGTGGGTGCTCGCTTACACCTGTGGGTGCACGCTCAGACCAGTGGGTTCTCGCTCAGACCAGTGGGTTCTCGCTCACACCTGTGGGTGCTCGCTCACACCTGTGGGTGCTCACTCACACCTGTGGGTGCTCGCTCACACCTTTGGGTGCTCGCTCACACTTGTGGGTGCTCGCTCAGACCAGTGGGTTTTCGCTCACACCTGTGGGTGCTCGCTCACACCTGTGGGTGCTCACTCACACCTGTGGGTGCTCGCTCACACCTGTGGGTGCTCGCTCACACCTGTGGGTGCTCGCTTACACCTGTGGGTGCTCGCTCACACCTGTGGGTGCCCGCTTAGACCTGTGGGTGCCCGCTCAGACCTGAGGGTTCCCGCTCAGACCTGTGGTGCCCGCTTAGACCTGTGGGTGCCCGCTCAGACCTGTGGGTGCCCGCTCAGACCTGTGGGTGCCCGCTCAGACCTGTAGGTGCCCGCTCAGACCTGTGGGTGCCCGCTCAGACCTGTGGGTGCCTGCTCAGACCTGTGGGTGCCCGCTCTGACCTGTGGGTGCCCGCTCAGACCTGTGGGTGCCCGCTCAGACCTGTGGGATCCCGCTCAGACCTGTGGGTGCCCGCTCACACCTGTGGGTGCCCGCTCACACCTGTGGGTGCCCGCTCACACCTGTGGGTGCCCGCTCACACCTGTGGGTGCTCGATCACACCTGTGGGTGCTCGCTCACACCTGTGGGTGCTCGCTCACACCTGTGGGTGCTCGCTCACACCTGTGGGTGCTTATTCACACCTGTGGGTGCTCGCTCAGAACTGAGGGTGCTCGCTCACACCTGTGGGTGCTCGCTCACACCTGTGGGTTCTCGCTCACACCTGTGGGTGCTCGCTCACACCTGTGGGTGCTAGCTCACACCTGTGGGTGTTCGCCACACCTGTGGGTGCTCTCTCACACCTGTGGGTGCTTACTCACACCTGTGGGTGCTCGCTCACACCTGTGGGTGCTCGCGCACACCTGTGGGTGCTCGCTTACACCTGTGGGTGCTCGCTCACACCTGTGGGTGCTCGTTCACACCTGTGGGTGCTCGCTCACACCTGTGGGTGCCCGCTCAGACCTGTGGGTGCCCGCTCAGACCTGTGGGTGCCCGCTCAGACCTGTGGGTGCCCGCTCAGACCTGTGGGTTCCCGCTCAGACCTCTGGGTGCACGCTCAGACCTGCGGGTGCCCGCTCACACCTGTGGGTGCCCGCTCACTCCTGTGCGTGCCCGCTCACACCTGTGGGTGCTCGATCACACCTGTGGGTGCCCGCTCAGACCTGTGAGTGCCTGCTCAGACCTGTGGGTGCCCGCTCAGACCTGTGGGTGCCCGCTCAGACCTGTGGGTGCCCGCTCAGACCTGTAGGTGCCCGCTCAGACCTGTGGGTGCCCGCTCAGACCTGTGGGTGCCTTCTTAGACCTGTGGGTGCCCGCTCTGACCTGTGGGTGCCCGCTCAGACCTGTGTGGGTGCCCGCTCAGACCTGTGGGTTCCCGCTCAGACCTGTGGGTGCCCGCTCACACCTGTGGGTGCCCGCTCACACCTGTGGGTGCCCGCTCACACCTGTGGGTGCCCGCTCACACCTGTGGGTGCTCGATCACACCTGTGGGTGCTCGCTCACACCTGTGGGTGCTCGCTCAGACCTGAGGGTGCTTATTCACACCTGTGGGTGCTCGCTCACACCTGTGGGTGCTCGCTCACACCTGTGGGTGCTTACTCACACCTGTGGGTGCTCGCTCACACCTGTGGGTGCTCGCTCACACCTGTAGGTGCTCGCTCACACCTGTGGGTGCTCGCTCACACCTGTGGGTGCTCGTTCACACCTGTGGGTGCTCGCTCACACCTGTGGGTGCCCGCTCAGACCTGTGGGTGCCCGCTCAGACCTGTGGGTGCCCGCTCAGACCTGTGGGTGCCCGCTCAGACCTGTGGGTGCCAGCTCAGACCTGTGGGTTCCCGCTCAGACCAGTGGGTGCCCGCTCAGACCTGTGGGTGCCCGCTCACACCTGTGGGTGCCCGCTCACACCTGTGTGTGCCCGCTCACACCTGTGGGTTCTCGATCACACCTGTGGGTGCTCGCTCACACCTGTGGGTGCTCACCACACCTGTGGGTGCTCGCTCACACCTGTGGGTGCTCGCTCACACCTGTGGGTGCTCGTTCACACCTGTGGGTGCTCGCTCACACCTGTGGGTGCCCGCTCAGACCTGTGGGTGCCCGCTCAGACCTGTGGGTGCCCGCTCAGACTTGTGGGTGCCCGCTCAGACCTGTGGGTGCCCGCTCAGACCTCTGGGTGCCCGCTCAGACCTGTGGGTGCCCGCTCACACCTGTGGGTGCCCGCTCACACCTGTGGGTGCCCGCTCACACCTGTGGGTGGTCGATCACACCTGTGGGTGCTCGCTCACACCTGCGGGTGCTCGCCACACCTGTGGGTGCTCGCTCACACCTGTGGGTGCTCGCTCACACCTGTGGGTGCTCGCTCACACCTGTGGGTGCTCGTTCACACCTGTGGGTGCTCGCTCACACCTGTGAGTGCCCGCTCAGACCTGTGGGTGCCCGCTCAGACCTGTGGGTGCCCGCTCAGACTTGTGGGTGCCCGCTCAGGCCTGTGGGTGCCCGCTCAGACCTCTGGGTGCCCGCTCAGACCTGTGGGTGCCCGCTTAGACCAGTGGGTGCCCGCTCAGACCTGTGGGTGCCCGCTCAGACCTGTGAGTGCCTGCTCAGACCTGTGGGTGCCCGCTCAGACCTGTGGGTGCCCGCTCAGACCTGTGGGTGCCCGCTCAGACCTGTAGGTGCCCGATCAGACCTGTGGGTGCCCGCTCAGACCTGTGGGTGCCTGCTCAGACTTCTGGGTGCCCGCTCTGACCTGTGGGTGCCCGCTCAGACCTGTGGGTGCCCGCTCAGACCTCTGGGTGCCCGCTCAGACCTCTGGGTGCCCGCTCACACCTGTGGGTGCCCGCTCACACCTGTGGGTGCCCGCTCACACCTGTGGGTGGTCGATCACACCTGTGGGTGCTCGCTCACACCTGCGGGTGCTCGCCACACCTGTGGGTGCTCGCTCACACCTGTGGGTGCTCGCTCACACCTGTGGGTGCTCGCTCACACCTGTGGGTGCTCGTTCGCACCTGTGGGTGCTCGCTCACACCTTTGGGTGCCCGCTCAGACCTGTGGGTGCCCGCTCAGACCTGTGGGTGCCCGCTCAGACTTGTGGGTGCCCGCTCAGACCTGTGGGTGCCCGCTCAGACCTCTGGGTGCCCGCTCAGACCTGTGGGTGCCCGCTTAGACCTGTGGGTGCCCGCTCAGACCTGTGGGTGCCCGCTCAGACCTGTGAGTGCCTGCTCAGACCTGTGGGTGCCCGCTCAGACCTGTGGGTGCCCGCTCAGACCTGTGGGTGCCCGCTCAGACCTGTAGGTGCCCGCTCAGACCTGTTGGTGCCCGCTCAGACCTGTGGGTGCCTGCTCAGACTTGTGGGTGCCCGCTCTGACCTGTGGGTGCCCGCTCAGACCTGTGGGTGCCCGCTCAGACCTGTGGGTTCCCGCTCAGACCTGTGGGTGCCCGCTCACACCTGTGGGTGCCCGCTCAGACCTGTGGGTGCCCGCTCACACCTGTGGGTGCCCGCTCACACCTGTGGGTGCTCGATCACACCTGTGGGTGCTCGCTCACACCTGTGGGTGCTCGCTCAGACGTGAGGGTGCTTATTCACACCTGTGGGTGCTCGCTCAGACCTGTGGGTGCTCGCTCAGACCTGTGGGTGCTCGCTCACACCTGTGGGTGCTCGCTCAAACCTGTGGGTGCTCGCTCACACCTGTGGGTGCTCGCTCACACCTGTGGGTGCTCGCCCACACCTGTGGGTGCCCGCTCACACCTGTGGGTGCCCGCTCAGACTTGTGGGTGCCCGCTCAGACCTGTGGGTGCCCGCTCAGACCTGTGGGTGCCCGCTCAGACCTGTGGGTGCCCGCTCAGACCTGTGGGTGCCGGCTCAGACCTGTGGGTGCCTGCTCAGACCTGTGGGTGCCCGCTCACACCTGTGGGTGCTCGATCACACCTGTGGGTGCTCGCTCACACCTGTGGGTGCTCGCTCACACCTGTGGGTGCTTATTCACACCTGTGGGTGCTCGCTCAGAACTGAGGGTGCTCGCTCAGACCTGTGGGTGCCTGCTCAGACCTGTGGGTGCCCGCTCAGACCTGTGGGTGCCCGCTCAGACCTGTGGGTGCCCGCTCAGACCTGTGGGTGCCCGCTCAGACCTGTGAGTGCCTGCTCAGACCTGTGGGTGCCCGCTCAGACCTGTGGGTGCCCGCTCAGACCTGTGGGTGCCCGCTCAGACCTGTAGGTGCCCGATCAGACCTGTGGGTGCCCGCTCAGACCTGTGGGTGCCTGCTCAGACTTGTGGGTGCCCGCTCTGACCTGTGGGTGCCCGCTCAGACCTGTGGGTGCCCGCTCAGACCTCTGGGTGCCCGCTCAGACCTGTGGGTGCCCGCTTAGACCTGTGGGTGCCCGCTCAGACCTGTGGGTGCCCGCTCACACCTGTGGGTGCCCGCTCAGACCTGTGGGTGCCCGCTCAGACCTGTGGGTGCCCACTTAGACCTGTGGGTGCCCGCTCAGACCTGTGGGTGCCCGCTCAGACCTGTGGGTGCCCGCTCACACCTGTGGGTGCCCGCTCACATCTGTGGGTGCCCGCTCACACCTGTGGGTGTTCGATCACACCTGTGGGTGCTCGCTCACACCTGTGGGTGCTCGCCACAACCGTGGGTGCTCTCTCAC
Source organism: Procambarus clarkii (assembly GCF_040958095.1). Taxonomy (NCBI): domain Eukaryota; kingdom Metazoa; phylum Arthropoda; class Malacostraca; order Decapoda; family Cambaridae; genus Procambarus; species Procambarus clarkii. The sequence continues at coordinate 24,076,285 of NC_091233.1, read as the reverse complement.
ACCTGTGGGTGCTTATTCACACCTGTGGGTGCTCGCTCACACCTGTGGGTGCTCGCTCACATCTGTGGGTGCTCGCTCACACCTGTGGGTGCCCGCTTAGACCTATGTGGGTGCCCGCTTAGACCTGTGGGTGCCCGCTCAGACTTGTGGGTACCCGCTCAGACCTGTGGGTTCCCGCTCACACCTGTGGGTGCCCGCTTAGACCTGTGGGTGCTCGCTTACACCTGTGGGTGCTCGCTCAGACCAGTGGGTTCTCGCTCAGACCAGTGGGTTCTCGCTCACACCTGTGGGTGCTCGCTCACACCTGTGGGTGCTCACTCACACCTGTGGGTGCTCGCTCACACCTTTGGGTGCTCGCTCACACTTGTGGGTGCTCGCTCAGACCAGTGGGTTTTCGCTCACACCTGTGGGTGCTCGCTCACACCTGTGGGTGCTCACTCACACCTGTGGGTGCTCGCTCACACCTGTGGGTGCTCGCTCACACCTGTGGGTGCTCGCTTACACCTGTGGGTGCTCGCTCACACCTGTGGGTGCCCGCTTAGACCTGTGGGTGCCCGCTCAGACCTGAGGGTTCCCGCTCAGACCTGTGGTGCCCGCTTAGACCTGTGGGTGCCCGCTCAGACCTGTGGGTGCCCGCTCAGACCTGTGGGTGCCCGCTCAGACCTGTAGGTGCCCGCTCAGACCTGTGGGTGCCCGCTCAGACCTGTGGGTGCCTGCTCAGACCTGTGGGTGCCCGCTCTGACCTGTGGGTGCCCGCTCAGACCTGTGGGTGCCCGCTCAGACCTGTGGGATCCCGCTCAGACCTGTGGGTGCCCGCTCACACCTGTGGGTGCCCGCTCACACCTGTGGGTGCCCGCTCACACCTGTGGGTGCCCGCTCACACCTGTGGGTGCTCGATCACACCTGTGGGTGCTCGCTCACACCTGTGGGTGCTCGCTCACACCTGTGGGTGCTCGCTCACACCTGTGGGTGCTTATTCACACCTGTGGGTGCTCGCTCAGAACTGAGGGTGCTCGCTCACACCTGTGGGTGCTCGCTCACACCTGTGGGTTCTCGCTCACACCTGTGGGTGCTCGCTCACACCTGTGGGTGCTAGCTCACACCTGTGGGTGTTCGCCACACCTGTGGGTGCTCTCTCACACCTGTGGGTGCTTACTCACACCTGTGGGTGCTCGCTCACACCTGTGGGTGCTCGCGCACACCTGTGGGTGCTCGCTTACACC
>NC_091233.1:23980447-24074562 GCF_040958095.1 Procambarus clarkii | reverse complement strand
CACCCACAGGTGTGAGCGGGCACCCACAGGTGTGAGCGGGCACCCACAGGTCTGAGCGGGATCCCACAGGTCTGAGCGGGCACCCACAGGTCTGAGCGGGCACCCACAGGTCAGAGCGGGCACCCACAGGTCTGAGCAGGCACCCACAGGTCTGAGCGGGCACCCACAGGTCTGAGCGGGCACCTACAGGTCTGAGCGGGCACCCACAGGTCTGAGCGGGCACCCACAGGTCTGAGCGGGCACCCACAGGTCTAAGCGGGCACCACAGGTCTGAGCGGGAACCCTCAGGTCTGAGCGGGCACCCACAGGTCTAAGCGGGCACCCACAGGTGTGAGCGAGCACCCACAGGTGTTAGCGAGCACCCACAGGTGTGAGCGAGCACCCACAGGTGTGAGCGAGCACCCACAGGTGTGAGCGAGAACCCACTGGTCTGAGCGAGCACCCACAGGTGTGAGAGAGCACCCAAAGGTGTGAGCGAGCACCCACAGGTGTGAGTGAGCACCCACAGGTGTGAGCGAGCACCCACAGGTGTGAGCGAGAACCCACTGGTCTGAGCGAGAACCCACTGGTCTGAGCGAGCACCCACAGGTGTAAGCGAGCACCCACAGGTCTAAGCGGGCACCCACAGGTCTGAGCGGGAACCCACAGGTCTGAGCGGGCACCCACAAGTCTGAGCGGGCACCCACAGGTCTAAGCGGGCACCCACATAGGTCTAAGCGGGCACCCACAGGTGTGAGCGAGCACCCACAGGTGTGAGCGAGCACCCACAGGTGTGAGCGAGCACCCACAGGTGTGAATAAGCACCCACTGGTGTGAGAGAGCACCCACGGTTGTGGCGAGCACCCACAGGTGTGAGCGAGCACCCACAGGTGTGATCGAACACCCACAGGTGTGAGCGGGCACCCACAGATGTGAGCGGGCACCCACAGGTGTGAGCGGGCACCCACAGGTCTGAGCGGGCACCCACTGGTCTGAGCGGGCACCCACAGGTCTACGTGGGCACCCACAGGTCTGAGCGGGCACCCACAGGTGTGAGCGGGCACCCACAGGTGTGAGCGGGCACCCACAGGTCTAAGCGGGCACCCACAGGTCTGAGCGGGCACCCAGAGGTCTGAGCGGGCACCCACAGGTCTGAACGGGCACCCACAAGTCTGAGCGGGCACCTACAGGTCTGAGCGGGCACCCACAGGTCTGAGCGGACACCCACAGGTGTGAGCGAGCACCCACAGGTGTGAACGAGCACCCACAGGTGTGAGCCAGCACCCACAGGTGTGAGCGAGCATCCACAGGTGTGAGCGAGCTCCCACAGGTGTGGCGAGCACCCACAGGTGTGATCGAGCACCCACAGGTGTGAGCGGGCACCCACAGGTGTGAGCGGGCACCCACAGGTGTGAGCGGGCACCCACAGGTGTGAGCGGGCACCCACAGGTGTGAGCGAGCACCCACAGGTGTTAGCGAGCACCCACAGGTGTGAGCGAGCACCCACAGATGTGAGCGAGAACCCACTGGTCTGAGCGAGCACCCACAGGTGTGAGCGAGCTCCCAAAGGTGTGGGCGAGCACCCACAGGTGTGAGTGAGCACCCACAGGTGTGAGCGAGCACCCACAGGTGTGAGCGAGAACCCACTGGTCTGAGCGAGAACCCACTGGTCTGAGCGAGCACCCACAGGTGTACGCGAGCACCCACATGTCTAAGCGGGCACCCACAGGTGTGAGCGGGCACCCACAGGTCTAAGCGGGCACCCACAGGTGTGAGCGAGCACCCAAGGTGTGAGCGAGCACCCACAGGTGTGAGCGAGCACCCACAGGTGTGAGCGAGCACCCACAGGTGTGAGCGAGCACCCACAGGTGTGAGCGAGCACCCACAGGTGTGAGCGAGCACCCACAAGTGTGAGCGAGCACCCACAGGTGTGAATAAGCACCCACAGGTGTGAGAGAGCACCCACGGTTGTGGCGAGCACCCACAGGTGTGAGCGAGCACCCACAGGTGTGATCGAGCACCCTCAGGTGTGAGCGGGCACCCATAGGTGTGAGCGGGCACCCACAGGTGTGAGCGGGCACCCACAGGTGTGAGCGGGCACCAACAGGTCTGAGCGGGCACCCCAGAGGTCTGAGCGGGCACTCACAGGTCTGAGCGGGCACCCACAGGTCTGAGCGGGCACCCACAGGTCTGAGCGGGCACCCACAGGTCTGAGCGGACACCCACAGGTGTGAGCGAGCACCCACAGGTGTGAACGAGCACCCACAGGTGTGAACGAGCACCCACAGGTGTGAGCGAGCACCCACAGGTGTAAGCGAGCACCTACAGGTGTGAGCGAGCACCCACAGGTGTGAGCGAGCACCCACAGGTGTGAGTAAGCACCCACAGGTGTGAGAGAGCACCCACAGGTGTGGCGAGCACCAACAGGTGTGAGCTAGCACCCACAGGTGTGAGCGAGCACCCACAGGTGTGAGCGAGCACCCACAGGTGTGAGCGAGCACCCACAGGTGTGAGCGAGCACCCTCAGTTCTGAGCGAGCACCCACAGGTGTGAATAAGCACCCACAGGTGTGAGCGAGCACCCACAGGTGTGAGCGAGCACCCACAGGTGTGATCGAGCACCCACAGGTGTGAGCGGGCACCCACAGGTGTGAGCGGGCACCCACAGGTGTGAGCGGGCACCCACAGGTGTGAGCGGGCACCCACAGGTCTGAGCGGGAACCCACAGGTGTGGGCGGGCACCCACAGGTCTGAGCGGGCACCCACAGGTCAGAGCGGGCACCCACAGGTCTGAGCAGGCACCCACAGGTCTGAGCGGGCACCCACAGGTCTGAGCGGGCACCCACAGGTCTGAGCGGGCACCCACAGGTCTGAGCGGGCACCCACAGGTCTGAGCGGGCACCCACAGGTCTGAGCGGGCACCACAGGTCTGAGCGGGCACCCTCAGGTCTGAGCGGGCACCCACAGGTGTGAGCGAGCACCCACAGGTGTTAGCGAGACCCCACAGGTGTGAGCGAGCACCCACAGGTGTGAGCGAGCACCCACAGGTGTGAGCGAGAACCCACTGGTCTGAGCGAGCACCCACAGGTGTGAGCGAGCACCCAAAGGTGTGAGCGAGCACCCACAGGTGTGAGTGAGCACCCACAGGTGTGAGCGAGCACCCACAGGTGTGAGCGAGAACCCATTGGTCTGAGCGAGAACCCATTGGTCTGAGCGAGCACCCACAGGTGAAAGCGAGCACCCACAGGTCTAAGCGGGCACCCACAGGAGTGAGCAGTCACCCACAGGTCTGAGCGGGCACCCACAGGTCTGAGCGGGCACCCACAGGTCTAAGCGGGCACCCACAGGTCTAAGCGGGCACCCACAGGTGTGAGCGAGCACTCACAGGTGTGAGCGAGCACCCACAGGTCTAAGCGGGCACCCACAGGTGTGAGCGAGCACTCACAGGTGTGAGCGAGCACCCACAGGTGTGAGCGAGCACCCACAGGTGTGAGCGAGCACCCACAGGTGTGAATAAGCACCCACAGGTGTGAGAGAGCACCCACGGTTGTGGCGAGCACCCACAGGTGTGAGCGAGCACCCACAGGTGTGAGCGGGCACCCACAGGTCTGAGCGGGCACCCACAGGTCTAAGCGGGCACCCACAGGTGTGAGCGAGCACCCACAGGTGTGAGCGAGCACCCACAGGTGTGAGCGAGCACCCACAGGTGTGAATAAGCACCCTCAGGTCTGAGCGAGCACCCACAGGTGTGAGCGAGCACCCACAGGTGTGATCAAGCACCCACAGGTGTGAGCGGGCACCCACAGGTGTGAGCGGGCACCCACAGGTCTGAGCACGCCCCCCACAGGTCTGAGCGGGCACCCACAGGTCTGAGCGGGCACCCACAGGTCAGAGCGGGCACCCACAGGACTGAGCAGGCACCCACAGGTCTGAGCGGGCACCCACAGGTCTGAGCGGGCACCTACAGGTCTGAGCGGGCACCCACAGGTCTGAGCTGGCACCCACAGCTCTGAGCGGGCACCCACAGGTCTGAGCGGGCACCCACAGGTCTGAGCGGGCACCCTCAGGTCTGAGCGGGCACCCACAGGTGTGAGCGAGCACCCACGGTTGTGGCGAGCACCCACAGGTGTGAGCGAGCACCCACAGGTGTGATCGAGCACCCTCAGGTGTGAGCGGGCACCCACAGGTGTGAGCGGGCACCCACAGGTGTGAGCGGGCACCCACAGGTGTGAGCGGGCACCAACAGGTGTGAGCGGGCACCAACAGGTCTGAGCGGGCACCCCAGAGGTCTGAGCGGGCACTCACAGGTCTGAGCGGGCACCCACAGGTCTGAGCGGGCACCCACAGGTCTGAGCGGGCACCCACAGGTCTGAGCGGACACCCACAGGTGTGAGCGAGCACCCACAGGTGTGAACGAGCAGCCACAGGTGTGAGCGAGCACCCACAGGTGTAAGCGAGCACCCACAGGTGTGAGCGAGCACCCACAGGTGTGAGCGAGCACCCACAGGTGTGAGTAAGCACCCACAGGTGTGAGAGAGCACCCACAGGTGTGGCGAGCACCAACAGGTGTGAGCTAGCACCCACAGGTGTGAGCGAGCACCCACAGGTGTGAGCGAGCACCCACAGGTGTGAGCGAGCACCCACAGGTGTGAGCGAGCACCCTCAGTTCTGAGCGAGCACCCACTGGTGTGAATAAGCACCCACAGGTGTGAGCGAGCACCCACAGGTGTGATCGAGCACCCACAGGTGTGAGCGGGCACCCGCAGGTGTGAGCGGGCACCCACAGGTGTGAGCGGGCACCCACAGGTGTGAGCGGGCACCCACAGGTCTGAGCGGGAACCCACAGGTGTGGGCGGGCACCCACAGGTCTGAGCGGGCACCCACAGGTCAGAGCGGGCACCCACAGGTCTGAGCAGGCACCTACAGTTCTGAGCGGGCACCCACAGGTCTGAGCGGGCACCCACAGGTCTGAGCGGGCACCCACAGGTCTGAGCGGGCACCACAGGTCTGAGCGGGCACCCTCAGGTCTGAGCGGGCACCCACAGGTCTAAGCGGGCACCCACAGGTGTGAGCGAGCACCCACAGGTGTTAGCGAGCACCCACAGGTGTGAGCGAGCACCCACAGGTGTGAGCGAGCACCCACAGGTGTGAGCGAGAACCCACTGGTCTGAGCGAGCACCCACAGGTGTGAGCGAGCACCCAAAGGTGTGAGCGAGCACCCACAGGTGTGAGTGAGCACCCACAGGTGTGAGCGAGCACCCACAGGTGTGAGCGAGAACCCATTGGTCTGAGCGAGAACCCATTGGTCTGAGCGAGCACCCACAGGTGTAAGCGAGCACCCACAGGTCTAAGCGGGCACCCACAGGAGTGAGCAGTCACCCACAGGTCTGAGCGGGCACCCACAGGTCTGAGCGGGCACCCACAGGTCTTAGCGGGCACCCACAGGTCTAAGCGGGCACCCACAGGTGTGAGCGAGCACCCACAGGTGTGATCGAGCACCCACAGGTGTGAGCGGGCACCCGCAGGTGTGAGCGGGCACCCACAGGTGTGAGCGGGCACCCACAGGTGTGAGCGGGCACCCACAGGTCTGAGCGGGAACCCACAGGTGTGGGCGGGCACCCACAGGTCTGAGCGGGCACCCACAGGTCAGAGCGGGCACCCACAGGTCTGAGCAGGCACCTACAGTTCTGAGCGGGCACCCACAGGTCTGAGCGGGCACCCACAGGTCTGAGCGGGCACCCACAGGTCTGAGCGGGCACCACAGGTCTGAGCGGGCACCCTCAGGTCTGAGCGGGCACCCACAGGTCTAAGCGGGCACCCACAGGTGTGAGCGAGCACCCACAGGTGTTAGCGAGCACCCACAGGTGTGAGCGAGCACCCACAGGGGTGAGCGAGCACCCACAGGTGTGAGCGAGAACCCACTGGTCTGAGCGAGCACCCACAGGTGTGAGCGAGCACCCAAAGGTGTGAGCGAGCACCCACAGGTGTGAGTGAGCACCCACAGGTGTGAGCGAGCACCCACAGGTGTGAGCGAGAACCCATTGGTCTGAGCGAGAACCCATTGGTCTGAGCGAGCACCCACAGGTGTAAGCGAGCACCCACAGGTCTAAGCGGGCACCCACAGGAGTGAGCAGTCACCCACAGGTCTGAGCGGGCACCCACAGGTGTGAGCGAGAACCCACAGGTCTTAGCGGGCACCCACAGGTCTAAGCGGGCACCCACAGGTGTGAGCGAGCACTCACAGGTGTGAGCGAGCACCCACAGGTGTGATCAAGCACCCACAGGTGTGAGCGGGCACCCACAGGTGTGAGCGGGCACCCACAGGTCTGAGCGGGAACCCACAGGTCTGAGCGGGCACCCACAGGTCTGAGCGGGCACCCACAGGTCAGAGCGGGCACCCACAGGACTGAGCAGGCACCCACAGGTCTGAGCGGGCACCCACAGGTCTGAGCGGGCACCTTCAGGTCTGAGCGGGCACCCACAGGTCTGAGCGGGCACCCACAGGTCTGAGCGGGCACCCACAGGTCTGAGCGGGCACCCACAGGTCTGAGCGGGCACCCTCAGGTCTGAGCGGGCACCCACAGGTGTGAGCGAGCACCCACAGGTGTTAGCGAGCACCCACAGGTGTGAGCGAGCACCCACAGGGGTGAGCGAGCACCCACAGGTGTGAGCGAGAACCCACTGGTCTGAGCGAGCACCCACAGGTGTGAGCGAGCTCCCAAAGGTGTGAGCGAGCACCCACAGGTGTGAGTGAGCACCCACAGGTGTGAGCGAGCACCACAGGTGTGAGCGAGAACCCACTGGTCTGAGCGAGAACCCACTGGTCTGAGCGAGCACCCACAGGTGTAAGCGAGCACCCACAGGTCTAAGCGGGCACCCACAGGTGTGAGCGGGCACCCACAGGTGTGAGCGAGCACCCACAGGTGTGAGCGAGAACCCATTGGTCTGAGCGAGAACCCACTGGTCTGAGCGAGCACCCACAGGTGTAAGCGAGCACCCACAGGTCTAAGCGGGCACCCACAGGTGTGAGCGAGCACCCACAGGTGTGAGCGAGCACCCACAGGTGTGAGCGAGCACCCACAGGTGTGAGCGAGCACCCACAGGTGTGAGCGAGCACCCACAGGTGTGAATAAGCACCCACAGGTGTGAGAGAGCACCCACGGTTGTGGCGAGCACCCACAGGTGTGAGCGAGCACCCACAGGTGTGATCGAGCACCCTCAGGTGTGAGCGGGCTCCCACAGGTGTGAGCGGGCACCCACAGGTGTGAGCGGGCACCCACAGGTCTGAGCGGGCACCCACAGGTCTGAGCGGGCACCCACAGGTCTGAGCGGGCACCCACAGGTGTGAGCGAGCACCCACAGGTGTGAGCGAGCACCCACAGGTGTGAGTAAGCACCCACAGGTGTGAGAGAGCACCCACAGGTGTGGCGAGCATCCACAGGTGTGAGCTAGCACCCAGAGGTGTGAGCGAGCACCCACAGGTGTGAGCGAGCGCCCACAGGTGTGAGCTAGCACCCAGAGGTGTGAGCGAGCACCCACAGGTGTGAGCGAGCACCCACAGGTGTGAGCGAGTACCCTCAGTTCTGAGCGAGCACCCACAGGTGTGAGCGAGCACCCACAGGTGTGAGCGAGCACCCACAGGTGTGAGCGAGAACCCACTGGTCTGAGCGAGCACCCACAGGTGTGAGCGAGCACCCAAAGGTGTGAGCGAGCACCCACAGGTGTGAGTGAGCACCCACAGGTGTGAGCGAGCACCCACAGGTGTGAGCGAGAACCCACTGGTCTGAGCGAGAACCCACTGGTCTGAGCGAGCACCCACAGGTGTAAGCGAGCACCCACAGGTCTAAGCGGGCACCCACAGGTGTGAGCGGGCACCCACAGGTCTAAGCGGGCACCCACAGGTGTGAGCGAGCACCCACAGGTGTGAGCGAGCACCCACAGGTGTGAGCGAGCACCCACAGGTGTGAGCGAGCACCCATATGTGTGAGCGAGCACCCACAGGTGTGAGCGAGCACCCACAGGTGTGAGCGAGCACCCACAGGTGTGAATAAGCACCCACAGGTGTGAGAGAGCACCCACGGTTGTGGCGAGCACCCACAGGTGTAAGCGAGCACCCACAGGTGTGATCGAGCACCCACAGGTGTGAGCGGGCACCCACAGGTGTGAGCGGGCACGCACAGGTGTGAGCGGGCACCCACAGGTGTGAGCGGGCACCCACAGGTCTGAGCGTGCACCCAGAGGTCTGAGCGGGAACCCACAGGTCTGAGCGGGCACCCACAGGTCTGAGCGGGCACTCACAGGTCTGAGCGGGCACCCACAGGTGTGAGCGGGCACCCACAGGTGTGAGCGAGCACCCACAGGTGTGAACGAGCACCCACAGGTGTGAGCGAGCACCCACAGGTGTAAGCGAGCACCCACAGGTGTGAGCGAGCACCCACGGGTGTGAGCGAGCACCCACAGGTGTGAGTAAGCACCCACAGGTGTGAGAGAGCACCCACAGGTGTGGCGAGCACCCACAGGTGTGAGCTAGCACCCACAGGTGTGAGCGAGCACCCACAGGTGTGAGCGAGAACCCACAGGTGTGAGCGAGCACCCACAGGTGTGAGCGAGCACCCTCAGTTCTGTGCGAGCACCCACAGGTGTGAATAAGCACCCACAGGTGTGAGCGAGCACCCACAGGTGTGAGCGAGCACCCACAGGTGTGATCGAGCACCCACAGGTGTGAGCGGGCACCCACAGGTGTGAGCGGGCACCCACAGGTGTGAGCGGGCACCCACAGGTGTGAGCGGGCACCCACAGGTCTGAGCGGGAACCCACAGGTCTGAGCGGGCACCCACAGGTCTGAGCGGGCACCCACAGGTCAGAGCGGGCACCCACAGGTCTGAGCGGGCACCCACAGGTCTGAGCGGGCACCCACAGGTCTGAGCGGGCACCTGTAAGCGGGCACCCACAGGTCTGAGCGGGCACCCACAGGTCTGAGCGGGCACCCACAGGTCTAAGCGGGAACCACAGGTCTGAGCGGGAACCCTCAGGTCTGAGCGGGCACCCACAGGTCTAAGCGGGCACCCACAGGTGTGAGCGAGCACCCACAGGTGTTAGCGAGCACCCACAGGTGTGAGCGAGCACCCACAGGTGTGAGCGAGCACCCACAGGTGTGAGCGAGAACCCACTGGTCTGAGCGAGCACCCACAGGTGTGAGCGAGCACCCAAAGGTGTGAGCGAGCACCCACAGGTGTGAGTGAGCACCCACAGGTGTGAGCGAGCACCCACAGGTGTGAGCGAGAACCCACTGGTCTGAGCGAGAACCCACTGGTCTGAGCGAGCACCCACAGGTGTAAGCGAGCACCCACAGGTCTAAGCGGGCACCCACAGGTGTGAGCGGGCACCCACAGGTCTAAGCGGGCACCCACAGGTGTGAGCGAGCACCCACAGGTGTGAGCGAGCACCCACAGGTGTGAGCGAGCACCCACAGGTGTGAGCGAGCACCCATAGGTGTGAGCGAGCACCCACAGGTGTGAGCGAGCACCCACAGGTGTGAGCGAGCACCCACAGGTGTGAATAAGCACCCACAGGTGTGAGAGAGCACCCACGGTTGTGGCGAGCACCCACAGGTGTGAGCGAGCAACCACAGGTGTGATCGAGCACCCACAGGTGTGAGCGGGCACCCACAGGTGTGAGCGGGCACGCACAGGTGTGAGCGGGCACCCACAGGTGTGAGCGGGCACCCACAGGTCTGAGCGTGCACCCAGAGGTCTGAGCGGGAACCCACAGGTCTGAGCGGGCACCCACAGGTCTGAGCGGGCACCCACAGGTCTGAGCGGGCACCCACAGGTGTGAGCGGGCACCCACAGGTGTGAGCGAGCACCCACAGGTGTGAACGAGCACCCACAGGTGTGAGCGAGCACCCACAGGTGTAAGCGAGCACCCACAGGTGTGAGCGAGCACCCACGGGTGTGAGCGAGCACCCACAGGTGTGAGTAAGCACCCACAGGTGTGAGAGAGCACCCACAGGTGTGGCGAGCACCCACAGGTGTGAGCTAGCACCCACAGGTGTGAGCGGGCACCCACAGGTGTGAGCGGGCACCCACAGGTGTGAGCGGGCACCCACAGGTCTGAGCGGGAACCCACAGGTCTGAGCGGGCACTCACAGGTCTGAGCGAGCACCCACAGGTGTGAGTGAGCACCCACAGGTGTGAGCGAGCACCCACAGGTGTGAGCGAGAACCCACTGGTCTGAGCGAGAACCCACTGGTCTGAGCGAGCACCCACAGGTGTAAGCGAGCACCCACAGGTGTGAGCTAGCACCCAGAGGTGTGAGCGAGCACCCACAGGTGTGAGCGAGCACCCACAGGTGTGAGCGAGTACCCTCAGTTCTGAGCGAGCACCCACAGGTGTGAATAAGCACCCTCAGGTCTGAGCGAGCACCCACAGGTGTGAGCTAGCACCCAGAGGTGTGAGCGAGCACCCACAGGTGTGAGCGAGCACCCACAGGTGTGAGCTAGCACCCAGAGGTGTGAGCGAGCACCCACAGGTGTGAGCGAGCACCCACAGGTGTGAGCGAGTACCCTCAGTTCTGAGCGAGCACCCACAGGTGTGAATAAGCACCCTCAGGTCTGAGCGAGCACCCACAGGTGTGAGCGAGCACCCACAGGTGTGATCGAGCACCCACAGGTGTGAGCGGGCACCCACAGGTGTGAGCGGGCACCCACAGGTGTGAGCGGGCACCCACAGGTGTGAGCGGGCACCCACAGGTCTGAGCGGGAACCCACAGGTCTGAGCGGGCACCCACAGGTCTGAGCGGGCACCCACAGGTCAGAGCGGGCACCCACAGGTCTGAGAAGGCACCCACAGGTCTGAGCGGGCACCCACAGGTCTGAGCGGGCACCTACAGGTCTGAGCGGGCACCCACAGGTCTGAGCGGGCACCCACAGGTCTGAGCGGGCACCCACAGGTCTGAGCGGGCACCCACAGGTCTGAGCGGGCACCCTCAGGTCTGAGCGGGCACCCACAGGTCAAAGCGGGCACTCACAGGTGTGAGCGAGCACCCACAGGTGTTAGCGAGCACCCACAGGTGTGAGCGAGCACCCACAGGTGTGAGCGAGCACCCACAGGTGTGAGCGAGAACCCACTGGTCTGAGCGAGCACCCACAGGTGTGAGCGAGCACCCAAAGGTGTGAGCGAGCACCCACAGGTGTGAGTGAGCACCCACAGGTGTTAGCGAGCACCCACAGGTGTGAGCGAGAACCCACTGGTCTGAGCGAGAACCCACTGGTCTGAGCGAGCACCCACAGGTGTAAGCGAGCACCCACAGGTCTAAGCGGGCACCCACAGGTGTGAGCGGGCACCCACAGGTCTAAGCCGGCACCCACAGGTGTGAGCGAGCACCCACAGGTGTGAGCGAGCACCCACAGGTGTGAGCGAGCACCCACAGGTGTGAGCGAGCACCCACAGGTGTGAGCGAGCACCCACAGGTGTGAATAAGCACCCACAGGTGTGAGAGAGCACCCACGGTTGTGGCGAGCACCCACAGGTGTGAGCGAGCACCCACAGGTGTGATCGAGCACCCACAGGTGTGAGCGGGCTCCCACAGGTGTGAGCGGGCACGCACAGGTGTGAGCGGGCACCCACAGGTGTGAGCGGGCACCCACAGGTCTGAGCGTGCACCCAGAGGTCTGAGCGAGCACCCACAGGTGTGATCGAGCACCCACAGGTGTGAGGGGGCACCCACAGGTGTGATCGGGCACCCACAGGTGTGAGCGGGCACCCACAGGTGTGAGCGGGCACCCACAGGTCTGAGCGGGAACCCACTGGTCTGAGCGGGCAACCACAGGTCTGAGCGGGCACCCACAGGTCAGAGCGGGCACCCACAGGTCTGAGAAGGCACCCACAGGTCTGAGCGGGCACCCACAAGTCTGAGCGGGCACCTACAGATCTGAGCGGGCACCCACAGGTCTGAGCGGGCACCCACAGGTCTGAGCGGGCACCCACAGGTCTGAGCGGGCACCCACAGGTCTGAGCGGGCACCCTCAGGTCTGAGCGGGCACCCACAGGTCAAAGCGGGCACCCACAGGTGTGAGCGAGCACCCACAGGTGTTAGCGAGCACCCACAGGTGTGAGCGAGCACCCACAGGTGTGAGCGAGCACCCACAGGTGTAAGCGAGAACCCACTGGTCTGAGCGAGCACCCACAGGTGTGAGCGAGCACCCAAAGGTGTGAGCGAGCACCCACAGGTGTGAGTGAGCACCCACAGGTGTGAGCGAGCACCCACAGGTGTGAGCGAGAACCCACTGGTCTGAGCGAGAACCCACTGGTCTGAGCGAGCACCCACAGGTGTAAGCGAGCACCCACAGGTCTAAGCGGGCACCCACAGGTGTGAGCGGGCACCCACAGGTCTAAGCGGGCACCCACAGGTGTGAGCGAGCACCCACAGGTGTGAGCGAGCACCCACAGGTGTGAGCGAGCACCCACAGGTGTGGGCGAGCACCCATAGGTGTGAGCGAGCACCCACAGGTGTGAGCGAGCACCCACAGGTGTGACCGAGCACCCACATGTGTGAATAAGCACCCACAGGTGTGAGAGAGCACCCACGGTTGTGGCGAGCACCCACAGGTGTAAGCGAGCACCCACAGGTGTGATCGAGCACCCACAGGTGTGAGCGGGCACCCACAGGTGTGAGCGGGCACGCACAGGTGTGAGCGGGCACCCACAGGTGTGAGCGGGCACCCACAGGTCTGAGCGTGCACCCAGAGGTCTGAGCGGGAACCCACAGGTCTGAGCGGGCACCCACAGGTCTGAGCGGGCACTCACAGGTCTGAGCGGGCACCCACAGGTGTGAGCGGGCACCCACAGGTGTGAGCGAGCACCCACAGGTGTGAACGAGCACCCACAGGTGTGAGCGAGCACCCACAGGTGTAAGCGAGCACCCACAGGTGTGAGCGAGCACCCACGGGTGTGAGCGAGCACCCACAGGTGTGAGTAAGCACCCACAGGTGTGAGAGAGCACCCACAGGTGTGGCGAGCACCCACAGGTGTGAGCTAGCACCCACAGGTGTGAGCGAGCACCCACAGGTGTGAGCGAGAACCCACAGGTGTGAGCGAGCACCCACAGGTGTGAGCGAGCACCCTCAGTTCTGTGCGAGCACCCACAGGTGTGAATAAGCACCCACAGGTGTGAGCGAGCACCCACAGGTGTGAGCGAGCACCCACAGGTGTGATCGAGCACCCACAGGTGTGAGCGGGCACCCACAGGTGTGAGCGGGCACCCACAGGTGTGAGCGGGCACCCACAGGTGTGAGCGGGCACCCACAGGTCTGAGCGGGAACCCACAGGTCTGAGCGGGCACCCACAGGTCTGAGCGGGCACCCACAGGTCAGAGCGGGCACCCACAGGTCTGAGCGGGCACCCACAGGTCTGAGCGGGCACCCACAGGTCTGAGCGGGCACCTGTAAGCGGGCACCCACAGGTCTGAGCGGGCACCCACAGGTCTGAGCGGGCACCCACAGGTCTAAGCGGGAACCACAGGTCTGAGCGGGAACCCTCAGGTCTGAGCGGGCACCCACAGGTCTAAGCGGGCACCCACAGGTGTGAGCGAGCACCCACAGGTGTTAGCGAGCACCCACAGGTGTGAGCGAGCACCCACAGGTGTGAGCGAGCACCCACAGGTGTGAGCGAGAACCCACTGGTCTGAGCGAGCACCCACAGGTGTGAGCGAGCACCCAAAGGTGTGAGCGAGCACCCACAGGTGTGAGTGAGCACCCACAGGTGTGAGCGAGCACCCACAGGTGTGAGCGAGAACCCACTGGTCTGAGCGAGAACCCACTGGTCTGAGCGAGCACCCACAGGTGTAAGCGAGCACCCACAGGTCTAAGCGGGCACCCACAGGTGTGAGCGGGCACCCACAGGTCTAAGCGGGCACCCACAGGTGTGAGCGAGCACCCACAGGTGTGAGCGAGCACCCACAGGTGTGAGCGAGCACCCACAGGTGTGAGCGAGCACCCATAGGTGTGAGCGAGCACCCACAGGTGTGAGCGAGCACCCACAGGTGTGAGCGAGCACCCACAGGTGTGAATAAGCACCCACAGGTGTGAGAGAGCACCCACGGTTGTGGCGAGCACCCACAGGTGTGAGCGAGCAACCACAGGTGTGATCGAGCACCCACAGGTGTGAGCGGGCACCCACAGGTGTGAGCGGGCACGCACAGGTGTGAGCGGGCACCCACAGGTGTGAGCGGGCACCCACAGGTCTGAGCGTGCACCCAGAGGTCTGAGCGGGAACCCACAGGTCTGAGCGGGCACCCACAGGTCTGAGCGGGCACCCACAGGTCTGAGCGGGCACCCACAGGTGTGAGCGGGCACCCACAGGTGTGAGCGAGCACCCACAGGTGTGAACGAGCACCCACAGGTGTGAGCGAGCACCCACAGGTGTAAGCGAGCACCCACAGGTGTGAGCGAGCACCCACGGGTGTGAGCGAGCACCCACAGGTGTGAGTAAGCACCCACAGGTGTGAGAGAGCACCCACAGGTGTGGCGAGCACCCACAGGTGTGAGCTAGCACCCACAGGTGTGAGCGGGCACCCACAGGTGTGAGCGGGCACCCACAGGTGTGAGCGGGCACCCACAGGTCTGAGCGGGAACCCACAGGTCTGAGCGGGCACTCACAGGTCTGAGCGAGCACCCACAGGTGTGAGTGAGCACCAACAGGTGTGAGCGAGCACCCACAGGTGTGAGCGAGAACCCACTGGTCTGAGCGAGAACCCACTGGTCTGAGCGAGCACCCACAGGTGTAAGCGAGCACCCACAGGTCTAAGCGGGCACCCACAGGTGTGAGCGGGCACCCACAGGTCTAAGCGGGCACCCACAGGTGTGAGCGAGCACCCACAGGTGTGAGCGAGCACCCACAGGTGTGAGCGAGCACCCACAGGTGTGAGCGAGCACCCATAGGTGTGAGCGAGCACCCACAGGTGTGAGCGAGCACCCACAGGTGTGAGCGAGCACCCACAGGTGTGAATAAGCACCCACAGGTGTGAGAGAGCACCCACGGTTGTGGCGAGCACCCACAGGTGTGAGCGAGCACCCACAGGTGTGATCGAGCACCCACAGGTGTGAGCGGGCACCCACAGGTGTGAGCGGGCACGCACAGGTGTGAGCGGGCACCCACAGGTGTGAGCGGGCACCCACAGGTCTGAGCGTGCACCCAGAGGTCTGAGCGGGAACCCACAGGTCTGAGCGGGCACCCACAGGTCTGAGCGGGCACCCACAGGTCTGAGCGGGCACCCACAGGTGTGAGCGGGCACCCACAGGTGTGAGCGAGCACCCACAGGTGTGAACGAGCACCCACAGGTGTGAGCGAGCACCCACAGGTGTAAGCGAGCACCCACAGGTGTGAGCGAGCACCCATGGGTGTGAGCGAGCACCCACAGGTGTGAGTAAGCACCCACAGGTGTGAGAGAGCACCCACAGGTGTGGCGAGCACCCACAGGTGTGAGCTAGCACCCACAGGTGTGAGCGGGCACCCACAGGTGTGAGCGGGCACCCACAGGTGTGAGCGGGCACCCACAGGTCTGAGCGGGAACCCACAGGTCTGAGCGGGCACCCACAGGTCAGAGCGGGCACCCACAGGTCTGAGCGGGCACCCACAGGTCTGAGCGGGCACCCACAGGTCTGAGCGGGCACCTACAGGTCTGAGCGGGCACCCACAGGTCTGAGCGGGCACCCACAGGTCTGAGCGGGCACCCACAGGTCTAAGCGGGAACCACAGGTCTGAGCGGGAACCCTCAGGTCTGAGCGGGCACCCACAGGTCTAAGCGGGCACCCACAGGTGTGAGCGAGCACCCACAGGTGTTAGCGAGCACCCACAGGTGTGAGCGAGCACCCACAGGTGTGAGCGAGCACCCACAGGTGTGAGCGAGAACCCACTGGTCTGAGCGAGCACCCACAGGTGTGAGCGAGCACCCAAAGGTGTGAGCGAGCACCCACAGGTGTGAGTGAGCACCCACAGGTGTGAGCGAGCACCCACAGGTCTGAGCGAGAACCCACTGGTCTGAGCGAGAACCCACTGGTCTGAGCGAGCACCCACAGGTGTAAGCGAGCACCCACAGGTCTAAGCGGGCACCCACAGGTGTGAGCGGGAACCCACAGGTCTGAGCGGGCACCCACAAGTCTGAGCGGGCACCCACAGGTCTAAGCGGGCACCCACATAGGTCTAAGCGGGCACCCACAGGTGTGAGCGAGCACCCACAGGTGTGAGCGAGCACCCACAGGTGTGAGCGAGCACCCACAGGTGTGAGCGAGCACCCACAGGTGTGAATAAGCACCCACAGGTGTGAGAGAGCACCCACGGTTGTGGCGAGCACCCACAGGTGTGAGCGAGCACCCACAGGTGTTGTAATGATCTGGGGCTCAGTGGGGCTCAGATCATTGGTTCTCCCTTCTCCCCTCTTTTCCCTCCCCTTCTCCCCTCTTTTCCCTCCCCTTCTCCCCTCCTTTCCTTCTCCCTCTCCCCTCCTTCCTTCTCCCCTCCCCTTGGCCGTCATTCGTCTCCTCCTCTTCCCCCCCCCCCTGTCGCCCATTTGTCAGGGTCAAGAGGTTGACCTGAGGGTAGGGTGGTCGTGGATACCTTGGCTTCTCCCACTCAATTCCCCACTCAGATATTTCCCTCTCCACCCCCCTCTCATCCCTCTCTGTCCCTCTCAGCAGCGGCCTTCCCCATACCAGGCAGAGTCAAATGTCCCTACTCCTATCTTAGAGGAGACAGGCTTGAACATAAATTATCAGTTTTGTAAACATTGCTCGCAGGTGCCTGGGCTCCATAGACGCGCCTTGTCCCCCTTCTCTAGCTGGGGAGAGCTGACTCAATCTTCAGAAATTCATGTAGCTTTCCACGACAGATCAGTGAAGGTGATTGGCCTGAGATAAGGGCCAAGTCCTTATTGGCCCTAGAGAGCCAGACCTCAGGCCTACGTGTTAAATGGTTGGCCAGGGCCAAAATAATGGGTGGAGCCCTGGGGCTGTACTAGATGGTGGGAGGAGTAATCCTTCCCAGCAATAAGTTGGAAAAACTAAATTTGATCAGTGTGTCTTGGGAGTGTATTAGGAACAGGGCCGCAAGCCCGTATCCTCGGGGCTGAGGGCAGCCATCAACATCTTGGCCGTGGTGCGGGTATTTAAGGTATAGTGCACTTGAGTTTTGTGTCCTCGGTAAATATCCATTGTGCCTCTAGGGAAATAGAATAGGTTATGTGTTCAAATTGTCTTAATTTACATGTTTCATAAAATAAATTGTATAGCTTGTCCAGTGGTATTCACTTAACTCCCCTTTGATATATTTTGCTACTTTGTCATTTTTAGGTGTTGTATTGGAAGCCCCCATGTTCTCCTACTAGTAATAGATACTAAAGTTGCCCTTGGATTCAAATAAGTAACGTAAATTACACAAACTAATTTTCCAAAATTTATTACTGAAATTCATATTACCCGGAGTCCCATGGTTACTGATTCCTTGCCTTCCTGGGGGATCGGTGATTGACACATTCAGGTATGGTTGGTCAGGAAGGTGGTGGCAGTGTAAATGTGTTTTGTTATTGTTTTTTTTTTACTAATAACCCTTGTCCTTGGTGTATCTTCCTCATTTAATATTCCTCTTATATACGTGGCAGTCCAGTGAGGGGTCATGCTGGGCTGTAACAGTGTTAAGCTGGGGTATTGAGTGAAAAAAGACGGAGAATTACAATAGAGAGCGTATAGTACGATTATGAGAGATCACAAGATAACAGGATTAATACTGGGGAACATTGGGTTATTACAATAGAGGCCGCGGTTATTACGACGAGGGAAGCGGTCATTACAATGGTAGCAGCGGTGTTTCAATAATTTATTGACGATTATTGAAGCCTCACGCGCCTGTCCGTTCGGTTATGTTATGTGGTGAGGGTGCAGCCGGGGCCCATGAGATAGAGTCGACGGTAATCCTATGTGGTGCGATTCGCATAGAGTAGGCGATTCTAGGGTCGTGCGGGCTGGGAAGTTCAAGTATATACAGTAAGCGTATGCGCTAAGCAGGCAGTTTAGCGTGGAGGCCGCCTTGGGTAGTTGGACAGGGTATTATTTTTCTCGACCCTCTGCAACTACAGACAAGGGTGCTGCGTGGTGGTTTTCGCAGCAACAATTCTAGGTGTCGAATTGTCGGGGCGGGGAAGTATTAGGACGCTAATTATTATCCCCGAGGGCGTGGTAGGCGACCCAATCGCTAGATTTTTACGGTACAGCCATGAAGGTACCAAGAGTTCACTGAGGGATGGCGTAGTAGATTCTCTAGCAACGGAATAACGGTGGTGTCGGACAGTTAGATCCGTCGGTTGTTCCGCTATCTAGTCTAACCGTTGACCGCGAAGGACAGGATTATTTGGTACTGTCGGCATCTAGGTGGATGTGGTTACCTAGGCTTGGAGAAGCGACAGGGCGGGCCGGGACGGGACGGTTATAGGTTAAATCGAGATTTCCTTAAGTACTAAATTAAGTTCCCTGTATATTAAGTTCCTTTTCAGGTTAAGTATCCCTTCGTTAGTTAAGTGTTCCCCCTTGGTTACCTAATTCTCATATATAAGTGTTATTATCTTTCTAAGTATTTGTTTTACATGTTTAAGTCTGGATTTTTGTTTTCGTATTGTGCAGTATTAATTCTTTGAGGGAATTACTAAAAGGTGAGTGGTTTACTGTGTTCAAGTGAAGTGCGGTGTATAAAGTGAAGTCAGTGAAAGAACTGAAATCAGTGAAATCGTGGAAAATTTTTGTGATGACATTTTTCAAAGTCGCTTGGAAAATCTCAATTTCGGAATAAATTCTAGTTTTGTGCCTGGCCATACGATCATCGGGTCGTCAGTGTTAATTCAAGTGTGCATTTAAAGTGGTCCGAGTGCGAACTTTGAGAAACCAAAAGTCGAATTTTGGTCATTTAAGCGAATTAGCGTTGGGACTCTGAATTTTCTAGCGGTTTTACTCAGCGCCCAGTGTGACAGCGCTCAGTAATTGTTTGCGCTCAACCAAGTGTCTAAGTGTCTCGCGAGTAGTATATTCAGTTCAAGTGATAAGCGAACTACACGTCGGTATTTAATTTATAATTTTGAGAAAAGAAATACTTGGTTAATTAAGAATTAGTGCGGAGACTACTCTCTGAGGATTAGGCTTCGTGACAGTGAGCGCGCCTTTAATTTTTGTATACTTATCAACGTGTCTAGGTGGTTAGCGAGTGTTATATTCCGTTAAAGTAACAAGTCAACTACGCGCCAGTATTTAAATTATAATTTTGGGAAATTAATTACTAATTTTTTACTTAAGGTTCAGCGCGACTCTTTAGCCGTGAGCGTCGCAGTTATCAGTGTATATTTCTCAGTATTGTACAACGTGACCGGCGGTGAACAAGTGTATGCTATGTAAACATCGAGTTCATACAGTAAAGTAAATAATTAATGTAACATTAATTTGGTTTCACTAATAATACTTATAATTATATCCGAGCGCCGTTGTTAGCGTCGGGCGTTACGGAATTAAAAATAATTGTTGAAGATATGAACATCGCGCCAGTGTTAAATTAACGGTAACGTCATTCATTCCTAGTGCGCCTAAGATTTTCAAGAAAAATTTAGGAAATTCAGTTAACGTAAAATGTTGTATTTACTGTGCGCTGGTAAACAAGACTTTGATTATTTTCGATAAATAAAAACAGAGTGGAAACTAAATTATGTACAGTAAATTCAGTGTAGTCCCTTTCGCGTAAATATTACTTGTATAATTTCAGTATATTTTGTTAAAGAATTCGGTAATTATCATTTTTCTAAGATTTATATTGGATTTGCATTTACAGACAAGAAAGTCGTACTGTAATTCTTTTTATATTTGCGTTACCAGTCCACTTCGAGTGTCTAATATAGTGGAAATTAATTACATATTTTCAAGTTTATTCTAGTAGTCCGTTCATTTAATAATTAACGTAACCTTTTTATGTAGATTATAAGTGCGCATAAATAGTTTGTTCAACATCGTATACAGTGTTTTGTTTCACAAGTGATGATTAGTAGTCGATGCCGGCTGCGTATTTCCATCTGTCCGCATATAAATGTTACGAATGAGAGAAGAGGATAATATGACTAAAGGAATTCATTCATTGGTGTAGGTAGTCAGCGAGACACTGACACCGACAGCTGTCATCGTCTGTCAACAAGCTTCGGTAATTTATGGTCTTCACTGGGGCTGTGGAACGCGGTGACCGACGTGAATGAAGAGTAGTTCCGGTCTAGATGTTCAAGAGGTTTAACATAAAAGGTTAGAGATTATTGAGCGAGTGATTAGTTGTTGAGATCGGGGTTGTGTTAAAATTTCACCGCAATCGCTTGGCGGGATCAGAACTTTGCCTGTTTTCCCCAGGTAGGGTTAGGTTGCGAGGTTTACCGAGAATGTCGTGTGATAAGCACATGAAGCTCAGGAGTAAAGGTATGGTAGACGACGAGGCTACCGGGGGAGCACCATCGACAGACCCTCACCTGGTGAGGGCAGTACAGACGTTAGCCCTTGCGGAGGGACCCCAAGCGAACCCCACGGGGGGTGTAACGGATCCGGGTGCCCAAGGGGCGGCAGCCCTGGACGAAAGCAGGATTTCATTGGGGGGCTCTGGCTCAGCGGACATCACGATGATTGGTGAGGCGATAGGTGATGGGGTTGTGGACCCCACTATTAGAACATCCACACCAGTTGAACAAGGAGTTCCCGGGGATGATGCCATTGCGGGTTCTCAAGGTCTGACGATCCCTGGGCTTATGAACGTACACACACCACCCCCACAACCTCAACAATTACAACAGGTACAACCCGATGCACAACAACAAGCCATACAGATGCTACTACAGTTAATACAGGGGCAAAACGGATCACAACAACAACCACAGGTACAACAGGTTGCACAACAACACCAGGTACAACAGGTTGCACAACAACCACAGGTACAACAGGTTGCACAACAACCACAGGTACAACAGGTTGCACAACAACACCAGGTACAACAGGTTGCACAACAACCACAGGTACAACAGGTTGCACAACAACAACAGGTACAACAGGTTGCTCAACAACCACAGGTACAACAGGTTGCACAACAACCACAGGTACAACAGGTTGCACAACAACAACAGGTACAACAGGTTGCTCAACAACCACAGGTACAACAGGTTGCACAACAACCACAGGTACAACAGGTTGCACAACAACAACAGGTACAACAGGTTGCTCAACAACCACAGGTACAACAGGTTGCACAACAACACCAGGTACAACAGGTTGCTCAACAACAACAGGTACAACAGGTTGCACAACAACACCAGGTACAACAGGTTGCTCAACAACACCAGGTACAACAGGTTGCACAACAACAACAGGTACAACAGGTTGCACAACAACAACAGGTACAACAGGTTGCTCAACAACAACAGGTACATCAGGTTGCACAACAACAACAACAAGTACACCAGGTTGCACAACAACAACCACAGGTACTACAGCTGCTGCTACAGTTACTACAAGGACAGAACGGTTCACAACACTCACACAATCAACAACAGGGTCAACAACCACCTTATCAGAGTAGTGCCTCAAATAGTTACTCACCTGGGGTAGCCCCTTGGTCACTGGGAAATCCCTCCTCACCCCTCTCCCAACCCCTTTCCCCATTCTTCACCCAACCCCTCATAGTTCCTTCCACCCCTGGTCAGGCACCCCCTTACATTCCTAGTACTCCATCCTATAGACCGGGACTTGTGGCGTCACTCCCGAAGTTGTCGTTACCAAGGTTAAATTGTGCTGAACTCCCATCGAATAAAGTGGAACGCAACCGTTGTGTGGAAAATTGGTTGTGGGAGATGGATTCTGTGTTAGCCGCGGCTCCTGACGATGAAACTAAAATTAATCTGGCCACTGGGGCATGTGTGGGTCGCGACGGGCCCCTGAGGAAGTCTGAGGAATTCAGGCATTTGGTGACGTGGCCACAATTTGTGCAGGCCATCAAGGACCGATTTAAGGCGAAAATTACTAAAGAGGAGGCTCGTCGGTACTTAACGTCACTTCAGAGGAATAAAGGTACTCAATTAAAAGATTTTGGTGCCTTCCTTAGGACCAGGATAGGTGATCTCACTCAGGAGTTGGGTTACGATGCGCAGCAGGAGGAACGGTTTGCAAAGCAGCTATTTTGTAAGGCCTTGCCCGCCCATATCGGCCCCTACCTCGCTACGGACACGGCTTCCCTGAGTTTTAGGGAACTCGTACAATACGCCGAAGACCATATAGATGAGGACTTGGATGCGGAGGAGGCGCGGACGTCGCCATGTGTCAATGCGGTGTGCAGGAAGGTAGAGAGCGGACAAGGGAGCAATAGGTCAGGACCCCCCCAGACGAAAGCGGCGGGTAGTGGTCGCACGCAACAACCCCCACGTAATGACTGGTGGGACTCGCGTACTTGTTTTAATTGTGGGAAAAGAGGCCACGTAAAAGCGAGATGCCGGAAGGGTAGAACAGAATCATGAGAGAATCCCGCCTCGGGTGGTGGCAGACCTACGTTTGAGATGACGGTTGAAGGTGTGAGATTGACAGTTTTTGTGGACACCGGAAGTCAAGCAACTCTCATTAAAAAGTCAGCCTTCAGCACACTTAAAGAGACACGCCTTAAGCGTTGTGGGAAGCATTTAACAGCAGTGAATGGTCAACATATCAATATCTTGGGCCAGGCCACTCTCAATTTTGAAGTAGGTAAGGAAGAAGCTTACCGACACACTTGCACGATTGTCGAGAATCTTGCATTCCCTGGTCAGATTTTGTTGGGAATGGATTTTCTGGGACGAGTTAACTTTTCTTTGTCGGCTCAAGAGGGAGCAAGGAAGTGCAGATTGAAGTTGGGCCAGGTAGTTTATCCCATTAAAATGGTAGATCATCCTCCAGTAATTGCTTCCATTAGTAAGAAACAGAAGTACAACTGTCACTACCCTAAGTTGTTGTTTAAGTCTCTTCCAGACACAGATAAGAAATCATGTGGGTTACATGCCTTGGTGAAACAATGTTGCCCACCACATTCAGTTAAATTCATTAAAGTATCAGTGGGACGTCACATTACACCAGGTACCACCCTTCAGGTGGCTGGGAGATGTGACAGGTTGTTGATCCCTCATCATTTGATCTCAGTGCTTGATAAAGGTGCCCTTATTCCAGTTGTCAATCTCTCGCACAAAACCTATCGTTTCAGGGCAGGTGATAGGGTGTCTCAGGCTTCAATTGTAGAAAATACAGGAATTTTTCAGTATCAAAGCCGGGAGGAGATGCCAGCCACCACAGCACAATGTAGTGCACTTAATGTGACAGAAAGTAGTACACAGGGGAAACACAAGACCGAGACAGGGAAAAGTAGTAATATTCAAGAAGTTGATAAGTTAATCTCGGCTCTGGATTTGCAACATGTGCAACAGTCAGATAGGAAACTTTTGAGAGGGATTTTACGTAAATTCCCGAGACTGTTTGCAACAGAAGACGATCAGATCGGGCTTCTGGATAGGATCGAGCATGTTATTCCTACAGGTGATCATCCTCCTATTTACACCCGTCAATGGAGGCTTCCGGAACGGGCGAAGGAAGTAATTAGGGATGAGTGTCAGAAAATGTTGAGACAGGATGTGATAGAGCCTAGTACATCACCATGGTTGTCGCCAGTGGTGTTGGTACGTAAACCGGATGGTAGTTATAGGTTTTGTGTTGACTACCGAAAGATAAACGAAATTACTAAAGGTGATGTGTATCCTTTGCCACGGATACAAGAAATAATAGATCAGTTTGGGGCAGCCAAATACTTTTCTACTCTGGATGCGAAATCTGCGTATTGGGCCATCCCAGTCGCTGAGAAAGATAGAGAAAAGACCGCCTTCTCTGATGGGGTTCATACTTATCAATTCAAGCGGATGCCTTTCGGGTTAAAGACAGCGCCTTCATCATTTCAGAGGGCAATTAATTATATCCTCAGTCCAGTCTTGGGGAGGCACTCGTTAGCGTACCTGGATGATGTGGTTATCTACTCCCGGACGTTTGATGAGCACTTACGAGATTTGACCGAGACGTTGGCACTGTTAGATAAGGCGGGGTTCAAACTTAACGTGAGTAAGTGCACTCTGGCATCTCAGAAGTTTAAGTTTCTGGGATTCCAGGTGAGCACAGATGGTATCCGACCTGACCCAGACTCCTGTCGTGCCATTGCTGACATGCCAACACCTAAGACAGCAAAGGATGTTCGAAGGTTTCTGGGGGCAGCCGGATATTTCCGTCGCCACATTGAGGGTTTTGCAAGTACATCAGCACCGTTAACTGAGCTTACTAAGAAAAATGTTAAATTCGTTTGGAAACCAGAGCATGATAACGCTTGTGCAAAATTAAAAAGTCAACTCATTACCACCCCAGTCTTGGCAGTACCTGATTTTGATAAGGAGTGGGAAGCCCACACTGACGCCAGTGGCATAGCTATTGGTGGGTGCTTAATGCAACGTGATAATGACAATCTTCCTCACCCAGTTGCATATTTCAGCAGGAAGGTTAAGGGTCCGGAGGTCCGCTATTCTGCAACGGATAGGGAAGCTTTGGCTGTGGTAGAAAGTGTCAGGTACTTTGAACCGTATCTTTTCCAACGTCACTTTGTCATTTATACGGATCACAGGGCGTTGACTCATATTTTTAAGAAAAGAACTAAGTGCCCTCGCATGTCACGTTGGTCTCATGAACTAGCTGCTCACTCATTCCAAATACTTTACAAGCCTGGTCCATCACATGTTGTACCAGACACTTTGAGTAGAAACATTGCTACTATTAACGTAAATCTTAATATTGAAAATATTTCCAGTGAGAAAATGCGAGAATTCCAGATGAACGAACCAAGGTGGAAGGAAATTATTGAACTTTTGGAGGGAGGAAAATATCCGTCGAAGAAACGTAATTTAGCAATTCATGATTTTGAAATGAAGGATGGGGTCTTATTTTATGTAAAGGGACAGCAGGATCCTGCAGTTTTTCAGTTGGTTATCCCAGAGGTGTTGAAGAAGTCGGCGTTGAAACTCGCACATTCGTCTAAGATTGCAGGTCATCCGGGGATTTTTAAAACTCATATGAAAGCCAAGTCACTCTTTTTCTTCCCCGGTATGTTAACAGAGGTCATTAACTTCGTTAAGTCCTGTGGTCACTGTCAAAGGAGGAAAGGTACCCTTAAGGTACAAGCTCCATTGCAAGAATTCCCAGAAATTTTGGAACCTTTAGATCGGGTGGGGGCTGATCTGATTGATCTGCATCACAGTCATTCAGGAAAACGTTACGTATTGGTGTTGGTAGACCACCTGTCCAGGTACACCACACTGATTGCATTGTCTCAGAAGGATTCACGAACTGTTGCAAAGGCGTTCTTAGATAGGTTCGTCACTGTATTCGGTCCCCCTAAAGTGTTAGTTTCTGACCGAGGTCAGGAATTTAATGGGAATATTTTTAGAGAGGTATGTAAAATTATAGAAACCACGTCAGCATTCACGACGGCTTATCACCCTCAGGCTAACGGCATGACAGAACGGACAAACCGGTCAGTTAAAGATATGCTTGCAATTCTTGCAGAGCATGATGCAAATTCGTGGGACGAACAACTCCCCTATGTCCAGTTGGCTCTGAACACTGCCATCCATCGATCCATTAACACCCAACCCCTTTTGCTGTTCACAGGTCATTCATGTAATTTCCCATCAGGTCTGCTTAACAGACATAATATTGTATATGGGGAAGATTACCCATCAGAAGTTTTAAATAAGATGAAAAATGCATGGAGAATTGCAGCCAGGGCTTCCAAGACAGCACGAGACCGCTATGCTCAGCATTATGACAAAAAGGTACGACCTCTTGAGTTGAAAGTCGGGAGTCTTGTGTTGAGAGTTAATGAGGCGGCTCCTGCCAATCAGAGTAGGAAACTTGCACCTAGATGGCGGGGCCCTTACCGAGTAATTGAAAGAAAAGGTCCGGTTAATTTTGTTATTAAAGGTATTTTTGAAGACCAAGTTGAGAGAACGATTCACATTAATAAGTTAAAACCTTATCACGCGAGGGAGGAACTAGAGCTGCCGTCAGCAAGTCTAATTCCTGACCTGTCTAATGATTCAAGTGCTGAGTCAGATGATGAGGATGACCTCCTGTCAGATCTCATCAGTAGTCAAGTTCAATCTTGTCACCCTATGGTAACAAGGTCGCGAGCTGTACAGTAAATTGTTAATGATCTCCCCTAGTC
Organism: Procambarus clarkii; assembly: GCF_040958095.1. Lineage (NCBI taxonomy): Eukaryota > Metazoa > Arthropoda > Malacostraca > Decapoda > Cambaridae > Procambarus > Procambarus clarkii. The sequence continues at coordinate 24,048,260 of NC_091233.1, read as the reverse complement.
AGGTTTAGTAATTTCATAATAATTATCCTGTAGAGGCACTGGTGTGTATTTACTGATGTGCATGACTCAGGTAGCATACTTGCCTTGCTCTGGGGATTCCAACTTCCTACACCTCAGAGTAATATCCATGCTTCCGCCATTTGTTGTTGTCTGTCTTTCTCAGGTCTGATGGTACACCAGTTCCAGCCTCCCAGTCACACGTGAACCAAGGATCGAGATCAGCAGGTCTGGGGATGACCCACCTGGCTGATAAGATCGGGGTCTGAGGCACGTTACATAAAGTCCTCCCCCTTGTGCCCGGTAACTCGTCAATTGGTTATCCGGAAGGGGTGACTGGTGTACAGTCACCCGGCCGACACCTCACGTCACTAACGAGGTTGTCCCAGTCCAGCCATGCTGTCATCACGGAGCAGAGTCCAGTCACCATCACAACCGTGGGCTAGCTGTCTCAAGGTCACCAACCACGCCCACCAGCCGCGTAGTCAAGACTGCGGGAAAACCGGAAGTGGAAGACGAGTGGTCTACGAAGAAGAACGCTAATTGCAAGGACTTGTCAGCTCTCTCAAAACCTGTGGTTGCGTCGTCTGTGGAAACCAAGATGCAACGCGGTGGTCTCAGGTACGAACAGCACTACCCCTACAGAGTGCTTGCGGAATCGCCAGATGAGGTACAATCCTGTACCTCGGCCCAAGTTCAGCTACACGAGGGGTTGCACGGAAGGTGTACCGGCCCAGTAGTACCGGGATAACAAGTAAACGCCGGTAGATGACGTCGCCCAGGAGCTGAGGCAGGGCCCACCTGTCCTGTCACCATGCCACCCTCTTCAACGCCACTCGAACCTCACTACCAACGCGAGACATCGTGATACGTCGAAGCTGTGCTCTACTGTGGCAGCCATGGTTAACAACAATCCATCAAGACTGTTTGGGGAGCGAGAAGAAGAGGTGAACCCGGGTTCCTGTTAGCGGGGTCCACCTAAGCTGACCGCCGCCAGCTGTCAGCCGTCACTCAAGTCAGGTGCGGGTAGTACGAGACCCCCTGTACTGTCCGCAGTTGGCCGAGGCCGGGAATGGAACTTCCAGACGACCAGGATCTTCAAGCAACATGAGGTAGTCGCCGGAATCTACAGCACGAAATGTCAACAGGAACGAACGAGAGAAAATATTTATAGAAAAGTTTTCATATAAAAATGAAGGCTATTAATATAGTAAACTGTGGTAACTCGGAATAGTTCAACTTTTAATTTTCCATCTGATAGTAAGCACCTATACACCTTCGGAAAGTTCTCTGGAACAGTATTAAATATTGAAAACTAGAACTAGTGAAATAGAGAAATAAATCTAGAAAGTGAACATTAGAAAATGACCCTGTCTCTTGATAAGTTGTATGAGTAAACTGGTTTGAGAACCATCTAGTTGGGTCTCTAGAAACGTTGATCAGTGGGGAACTTTATCTAGATTTCTCTAGATCCTAGATACTGATAGTTATACATATATATTTTTTTTTTAATTTTTTTTTTGTGGTTTACTGAACAATAAGGGTGTGGTACACAGTCTGACAAATGTGTTCACCCGCTGTTGTTGTGGACTTGAATATGAACTCTGGGATATTAGGAGTTTGAGGAACTTATATCCAGAGTGTTGTTGTTGGTTAAGGGACATGTCTGGGGACATTAAATTTTTTTTTATTAATAAAAATATTTCTGTGTCTCTTCTTTAGATTTTAAGATTGGGATGCGCTGTGGTGGACAGTTGCCACAGATGTGGAGTGGAACACTAGGTCCCTGAGAGGTAGTGTTCTTCCATGTTGATATACTTTTATAATTTTGTAAATTTTTTTAATGACATTGATTTTTTTTTTTATTTAATGTTTTGTGTGATGTGTTTGATCTTTATTCCGGGTGGAATACTGGGATAGCTGAAGGCTATCAGCTGATTTTAGCTAGTTAGTAATTGTTAGGTTGGGATTTCTCCAGTTATTTGTTACTATATCAAGACAGGTATAGGATATTTTGTCTTCCAGGTAGTTGGAAGGGTACGTGGCTGCATCCAAGTGGACAGTCAGGATTATAGGGACGGTCTCTGTCCTTATGTTTTATGTATTATTACTGTTGTGTTGATAGGTATAAATACATGCTGGGGCACACCTTTTGGGTGTGCCGTTATTGTTGTTGGAGTATTGGATGGAATTAGTTAGGATTAGATAATTTCTTTTGTTTTGAGGCATTGGTTTAAAATAGTGTTGGGTTAAAAATGTTGTTTTTGGAGTTAATGGTTAGGGTAGGGCAGGATTTCTGGATAAGAAAAGTGTGTGTAACTTGCTTTACACACAAATTTCTTAATTTCCGAGGAGGGGGAGTTGTAATGATCTGGGGCTCAGTGGGGCTCAGATCATTGGTTCTCCCTTCTCCCCTCTTTTCCCTCCCCTTCTCCCCTCTTTTCCCTCCCCTTCTCCCCTCCTTTCCTTCTCCCTCTCCCCTCCTTCCTTCTCCCCTCCCCTTGGCCGTCATTCGTCTCCTCCTCTTCCCCCCCCCCTGTCGCCCATTTGTCAGGGTCAAGAGGTTGACCTGAGGGTAGGGTGGTCGTGGATACCTTGGCTTCTCCCACTCAATTCCCCACTCAGATATTTCCCTCTCCACCCCCCTCTCATCCCTCTCTGTCCCTCTCAGCAGCGGCCTTCCCCATACCAGGCAGAGTCAAATGTCCCTACTCCTATCTTAGAGGAGACAGGCTTGAACATAAATTATCAGTTTTGTAAACATTGCTCGCAGGTGCCTGGGCTCCATAGACGCGCCTTGTCCCCCTTCTCTAGCTGGGGAGAGCTGACTCAATCTTCAGAAATTCATGTAGCTTTCCACGACAGATCAGTGAAGGTGATTGGCCTGAGATAAGGGCCAAGTCCTTATTGGCCCTAGAGAGCCAGACCTCAGGCCTACGTGTTAAATGGTTGGCCAGGGCCAAAATAATGGGTGGAGCCCTGGGGCTGTACTAGATGGTGGGAGGAGTAATCCTTCCCAGCAATAAGTTGGAAAAACTAAATTTGATCAGTGTGTCTTGGGAGTGTATTAGGAACAGGGCCGCAAGCCCGTATCCTCGGGGCTGAGGGCAGCCATCAACATCTTGGCCGTGGTGCGGGTATTTAAGGTATAGTGCACTTGAGTTTTGTGTCCTCGGTAAATATCCATTGTGCCTCTAGGGAAATAGAATAGGTTATGTGTTCAAATTGTCTTAATTTACATGTTTCATAAAATAAATTGTATAGCTTGTCCAGTGGTATTCACTTAACTCCCCTTTGATATATTTTGCTACTTTGTCATTTTTAGGTGTTGTATTGGAAGCCCCCATGTTCTCCTACTAGTAATAGATACTAAAGTTGCCCTTGGATTCAAATAAGTAACGTAAATTACACAAACTAATTTTCCAAAATTTATTACTGAAATTCATATTACCCGGAGTCCCATGGTTACTGATTCCTTGCCTTCCTGGGGGATCGGTGATTGACACATTCAGGTATGGTTGGTCAGGAAGGTGGTGGCAGTGTAAATGTGTTTTGTTATTGTTTTTTTTTTACTAATAACCCTTGTCCTTGGTGTATCTTCCTCATTTAATATTCCTCTTATATACGTGGCAGTCCAGTGAGGGGTCATGCTGGGCTGTAACAGTGTTAAGCTGGGGTATTGAGTGAAAAAAGACGGAGAATTACAATAGAGAGCGTATAGTACGATTATGAGAGATCACAAGATAACAGGATTAATACTGGGGAACATTGGGTTATTACAATAGAGGCCGCGGTTATTACGACGAGGGAAGCGGTCATTACAGTGTGATCGAACACCCACAGGTGTGAGCGGGCACCCACAGATGTGAGCGGGCACCCACAGGTGTGAGCGGGCACCCACAGGTCTGAGCGGGCACCCACAGGTCTGAGCGGGCACCCACAGGTCTAAGTGGGCACCCACAGGTCTGAGCGGGCACCCACAGGTCTGAGCGGGCACCCACTGGTGTGAGCGGGCACCCAAAGGTCTGAGCGGGCACCCACAGGTCTAAGCGGGCACCCACAGGTCTAAGCGGGCACCCAGAGGTCTGAGCGGGCACCCACAGGTCTGAGCGGGCACCCACAAGTCTGAGCGGGCACCCACAGGTGTGAGCGAGCACCCACAGGTGTGAGCGAGAACCCATTGGTCTGAGCGAGAACCCACTGGTCTGAGCGAGCACCCACAGGTGTAAGCGAGCACCCACAGGTCTAAGCGGGCACCCACAGGTGTGAGCGGGCACCCACAGGTCAAAGCGGGCACCCACAGGTGTGAGCGAGCACCCACAGGTGTGAGCGAGCACCTACAGGTGTGAGCGAGCACCCACAGGTGTGAGAGAGCACCCACAGGTGTGAATAAGCACCCACAGGTGTGAGAGAGCACCCACGGTTGTGGCGAGCACCCACAGGTGTGAGCGAGCACCCACAGGTGTGATCGAGCACCCTCAGGTGTGAGCGGGCACCCACAGGTGTGAGCGGGCACCCACAGGTGTGAGCGGGCACCCACAGGTCTGAGCGGGCACCCACAGGTCTGAGCGGGCACCCACAGGTCTGAGCGGGCACCCACAGGTGTGAGCAAGCACCCACAGGTGTGAGCGAGCACCCACAGGTGTGAGTAAGCACCCACAGGTGTGAGAGAGCACCCACAGGTGTGGCGAGCATCCACAGGTGTGAGCTAGCACCCAGAGGTGTGAGCGAGCACCCACAGGTGTGAGCGAGCACCCACAGGTGTGAGCGAGTACCCTCAGTTCTGAGCGAGCACCCACAGGTGTGAATAAGCACCCACAGGTGTGAGCGGGCACCCACAGGTGTGAGCGAGCACCCACAGGTGTGAACGAGCACCCACAGGTGTGAGCGAGCACCCACAGGTGTAAGCGAGCACCCACAGGTGTGAGCGAGCACCCACGGGTGTGAGCGAGCACCCACAGGTGTGAGTAAGCACCCACAGGTGTGAGAGAGCACCCACAGGTGTGGCGAGCACCCACAGGTGTGAGCTAGCACCCACAGGTGTGAGCGGGCACCCACAGGTGTGAGCGGGCACCCACAGGTGTGAGCGGGCACCCACAGGTCTGAGCGGGAACCCACAGGTCTGAGCGGGCACCCACAGGTCTGAGCGAGCACCCACAGGTGTGAGTGAGCACCCACAGGTGTGAGCGAGCACCCACAGGTGTGAGCGAGAACCCACTGGTCTGAGCGAGAACCCACTGGTCTGAGCGAGCACCCACAGGTGTAAGTGAGCACCCACAGGTCTAAGCGGGCACCCACAGGTGTGAGCGGGCACCCACAGGTCTAAGCGGGCACCCACAGGTGTGAGCGAGCACCCACAGGTGTGAGCGAGCACCCACAGGTGTGAGCGAGCACCCACAGGTGTGAGCGAGCACCCATAGGTGTGAGCGAGCACCCACAGGTGTGAGCGAGCACCCACAGGTGTGAGCGAGCACCCACAGGTGTGAATAAGCACCCACAGGTGTGAGAGAGCACCCACGGTTGTGGCGAGCACCCACAGGTGTGAGCGAGCACCCACAGGTGTGATCGAGCACCCACAGGTGTGAGCGGGCACCCACAGGTGTGAGCGGGCACGCACAGGTGTGAGCGGGCACCCACAGGTGTGAGCGGGCACCCACAGGTCTGAGCGTGCACCCAGACGTCTGAGCGGGAACCCACAGGTCTGAGCGGGCACCCACAGGTCTGAGCGGGCACCCACAGGTCTGAGCGGGCACCCACAGGTGTGAGCGGGCACCCACAGGTGTGAGCGAGCACCCACAGGTGTGAACGAGCACCCACAGGTGTGAGCGAGCACCCACAGGTGTAAGCGAGCACCCACAGGTGTGAGCGAGCACCCATGGGTGTGAGCGAGCACCCACAGGTGTGAGTAAGCACCCACAGGTGTGAGAGAGCACCCACAGGTGTGGCGAGCACCCACAGGTGTGAGCTAGCACCCACAGGTGTGAGCGGGCACCCACAGGTGTGAGCGGGCACCCACAGGTGTGAGCGGGCACCCACAGGTCTGAGCGGGAACCCACAGGTCTGAGCGGGCACCCACAGGTCTGAGCGGGCACCCACAGGTCAGAGCGGGCACCCACAGGTCTGAGCGGGCACCCACAGGTCTGAGCGGGCACCCACAGGTCTGAGCGGGCACCTACAGGTCTGAGCGGGCACCCCCAGGTCTGAGCGGGCACCCACAGGTCTGAGCGGGCACCCACAGGTCTAAGCGGGAACCACAGGTCTGAGCGGGAACCCTCAGGTCTGAGCGGGCACCCATAGGTCTAAGCGGGCACCCACAGGTGTGAGCGAGCACCCACAGGTGTTAGCGAGCACCCACAGGTGTGAGCGAGCACCCACAGGTGTGAGCGAGCACCCACAGGTGTGAGCGAGAACCCACTGGTCTGAGCGAGCACCCACAGGTGTGAGCGAGCACCCAAAGGTGTGAGCGAGCACCCACAGGTGTGAGTGAGCACCCACAGGTGTGAGCGAGCACCCACAGGTCTGAGCGAGAACCCACTGGTCTGAGCGAGAACCCACTGGTCTGAGCGAGCACCCACAGGTGTAAGCGAGCACCCACAGGTCTAAGCGGGCACCCACAGGTGTGAGCGGGAACCCACAGGTCTGAGCGGGCACCCACAAGTCTGAGCGGGCACCCACAGGTCTAAGCGGGCACCCACATAGGTCTAAGCGGGCACCCACAGGTGTGAGCGAGCACCCACAGGTGTGAGCGAGCACCCACAGGTGTGAGCGAGCACCCACAGGTGTGAGCGAGCACCCACAGGTGTGAGCGAGCACCCACAGGTGTGAATAAGCACCCACAGGTGTGAGAGAGCACCCACGGTTGTGGCGAGCACCCACAGGTGTGAGCGAGCACCCACAGGTGTGATCGAACACCCACAGGTGTGAGCGGGCACCCACAGATGTGAGCGGGCACCCACAGGTGTGAGCGGGCACCCACAGGTCTGAGCGGGCACCCACAGGTCTGAGCGGGCACCCACAGGTCTAAGTGGGCACCCACAGGTCTGAGCGGGCACCCACAGGTCTGAGCGGGCACCCACTGGTGTGAGCGGGCACCCAAAGGTCTGAGCGGGCACCCACAGGTCTAAGCGGGCACCCACAGGTCTAAGCGGGCACCCAGAGGTCTGAGCGGGCACCCACAGGTCTGAGCGGGCACCCACAAGTCTGAGCGGGCACCCACAGGTGTGAGCGAGCACCCACAGGTGTGAGCGAGAACCCATTGGTCTGAGCGAGAACCCACTGGTCTGAGCGAGCACCCACAGGTGTAAGCGAGCACCCACAGGTCTAAGCGGGCACCCACAGGTGTGAGCGGGCACCCACAGGTCAAAGCGGGCACCCACAGGTGTGAGCGAGCACCCACAGGTGTGAGCGAGCACCTACAGGTGTGAGCGAGCACCCACAGGTGTGAGAGAGCACCCACAGGTGTGAGCGAGCACCCACAGGTGTGAATAAGCACCCACAGGTGTGAGAGAGCACCCACGGTTGTGGCGAGCACCCACAGGTGTGAGCGAGCACCCACAGGTGTGATCGAGCACCCTCAGGTGTGAGCGGGCACCCACAGGTGTGAGCGGGCACCCACAGGTGTGAGCGGGCACCAACAGGTCTGAGCGGGCACCCACAGGTCTGAGCGGGCACCCACAGGTCTGAGCGGGCACCCACAGGTGTGAGCGAGCACCCACAGGTGTGAGCGAGCACCCACAGGTGTGAGTAAGCACCCACAGGTGTGAGAGAGCACCCACAGGTGTGGCGAGCATCCACAGGTGTGAGCTAGCACCCAGAGGTGTGAGCGAGCACCCACAGGTGTGAGCGAGCACCCACAGGTGTGAGCGAGTACCCTCAGTTCTGAGCGAGCACCCACAGGTGTGAATAAGCACCCACAGGTGTGAGCGAGCACCCACTGGTGTGAGCGAGCACCCACAGGTGTGAATAAGCACCCTCAGGTCTGAGCGAGCACCCACAGGTGTGAGCGAGCACCCACAGGTGTGATCGAGCACCCACAGGTGTGAGCGGGCACCCACAGGTGTGAGCGGGCACCCACAGGTGTGAGCGGGCACCCACAGGTGTGAGCGGGCACCCACAGGTCTGAGCGGGAACCCACAGGTCTGAGCGGGCACCCACAGGTCTGAGCGGGCACCCACAGGTCAGAGCGGGCACCCACAGGTCTGAGAAGGCACCCACAGGTCTGAGCGGGCACCCACAGGTCTGAGCGGGCACCTACAGGTCTGAGCGGGCACCCACAGGTCTGAGCGGGCACCCACAGGTCTGAGCGGGCACCCACAGGTCTGAGCGGGCACCCACAGGTCTGAGCGGGCACCCTCAGGTCTGAGCGGGCACCCACAGGTCAAAGCGGGCACCCACAGGTGTGAGCGAGCACCCACAGGTGTTAGCGAGCACCCACAGGTGTGAGCGAGCACCCACAGGTGTGAGCGAGCACCCACAGGTGTGAGCGAGATCCCACTGGTCTGAGCGAGCACCCACAGGTGTGAGCGAGCACCCAAAGGTGTGAGCGAGCACCCACAGGTGTGAGTGAGCACCCACAGGTGTTAGCGAGCACCCACAGGTGTGAGCGAGAACCCACTGGTCTGAGCGAGAACCCACTGGTCTGAGCGAGCACCCACAGGTGTAAGCGAGCACCCACAGGTCTAAGCGGGCACCCACAGGTGTGAGCGGGCACCCACAGGTCTAAGCCGGCACCCACAGGTGTGAGCGAGCACCCACAGGTGTGAGCGAGCACCCACAGGTGTGAGCGAGCACCCACAGGTGTGAGCGAGCACCCACAGGTGTGAGCGAGCACCCACAGGTGTGAATAAGCACCCACAGGTGTGAGAGAGCACCCACGGTTGTGGCGAGCACCCACAGGTGTGAGCGAGCACCCACAGGTGTGATCGAGCACCCACAGGTGTGAGCGGGCTCCCACAGGTGTGAGCGGGCACGCACAGGTGTGAGCGGGCACCCACTGGTGTGAGCGGGCACCCACAGGTCTGAGCGTGCACCCGGAGGTCTGAGCGGGAACCCACAGGTCTGAGCGAACACCCACAGGTGTGATCGAGCACCCACAGGTGTGAGCGGGCACCCACAGGTGTGAGCGGGCACCCACAGGTGTGAGCGGGCACCCACAGGTGTGAGCGGGCACCCACAGGTCTGAGCGGGAACCCACAGGTCTGAGCGGGCACCCACAGGTCTGAGCGGGCACCCACAGGTCAGAGCGGGTACCCACAGGTCTGAGAAGGCACCCACAGGTCTGAGCGGGCACCCACAGGTCTGAGCGGGCACCTACAGGTCTGAGCGGGCACCCACAGGTCTGAGCGGGCACCCACAGGTCTGAGCGGGCACCCACAGGTCTGAGCGGGCACCCACAGGTCAGAGCGGGCATCCTCAGGTCTGAGCGGGCACCCACAGGTCAAAGCGGGCACCCACAGGTGTGAGCGAGCACCCACAGGTGTTAGCGAGCACCCACAGGTGTGAGCGAGCACCCACAGGTGTGAGCGAGCACCCACAGGTGTGAGCGAGAACCCACTGGTCTGAGCGAGCACCCACAGGTGTGAGCGAGCACCCAAAGGTGTGAGCGAGCACCCACAGGTGTGAGTGAGCACCCACAGGTGTGAGCGAGCACCCACAGGTGTGAGCGAGAACCCACTGGTCTGAGCGAGAACCCACTGGTCTGAGCGAGCACCCACAGGTGTAAGCGAGCACCCACAGGTCTAAGCGGGCACCCACAGGTGTGAGCGGGCACCCACAGGTCTAAGCGGGCACCCACAGGTGTGAGCGAGCACCCACAGGTGTGAGCGAGCACCCACAGGTGTGAGCGAGCACCCACAGGTGTTAGCGAGCACCCACAGGTGTGAGCGAGCACCCACAGGTGTGAGCGAGCACCCACAGGTATGAATAAGCACCCACAGGTGTGAGAGAGCACCCACGGTTGTGGCGAGCACCCACAGGTGTGAGCGAGCACCCACAGGTGTGATCGAGCACCCACAGGTCTGAGCGTGCACCCAGAGGTCTGAGCGGGAACCCACAGGTCTGAGCGGGCACCCACAGGTCTGAGCGGGCACCCACAGGTCTGAGCGGTCACCCACAGGTGTGAGCGAGCACCCACAGGTGTGAACGAGCACCCACAGGTGTGAGCGAGCACCCACAGGTGTAAGCGAGCACCCACAGGTGTGAGCGAGCACCCACAGGTGTGAGCGAGCACCCACAGGTGTGAGTAAGCACCCACAGGTGTGAGAGAGCACCCACAGGTGTGGCGAGCACCCACAGGTGTGAGCTAGCACCCACAGGTTTGAGCGAGCACCCACAGGTGTGAGCGAGAACCCACAGGTGTGAGCGAGCACCCACAGGTGTGAGCGAGCACCCTCAGTTCTGAGCGAGCACCCACAGGTGTGAATAAGCACCCACAGGTGTGAGCGAGCACCCACAGGTGTGAGCGAGCACCCACAGGTGTGATCGAGCACCCACAGGTGTGAGCGGGCACCCACAGGTGTGAGCGGGCACCCACAGGTGTGAGCGGGCACCCAGAGGTGTGAGCGGGCACCCACAGGTCTGAGCGGGAACCCACAGGTCTGAGCGGGCACCCACAGGTCTGAGCGGGCACCCACAGGTCAGAGCGGGCACCCACAGGTCTGAGCGGGCACCCACAGGTCTGAGCGGGCACCCACAGGTCTGAGCGGGCACCTACAGGTCTGAGTGGGCACCCACAGGTCTGAGCGGGCACCCACAGGTCTGAGCGGGCACCCACAGGTCTAAGCGGGCACCACAGGTCTGAGCGGGAACCCTCAGGTCTGAGCGGGCACCCACAGGTCTAAGCGGGCACCCACAGGTGTGAGCGAGCACCCACAGGTGTTAGCGAGCACCCACAGGTGTGAGCGAGCACCCACAGGTGTGAGCGAGCACCCACAGGTGTGAGCGAGAACCCACTGGTCTGAGCGAGCACCCACAGGTGTGAGCGAGCACCCAAAGGTGTGAGCGAGCACCCACAGGTGTGAGTGAGCACCCACAGGTGTGAGCGAGCACCCACAGGTCTGAGCGAGAACCCACTGGTCTGAGCGAGAACCCACTGGTCTGAGCGAGCACCCACAGGTGTAAGCGAGCACCCACAGGTCTAAGCGGGCACCCACAGGTGTGAGCGGGAACCCACAGGTCTGAGCGGGCACCCACAAGTCTGAGCGGGCACCCACAGGTCTAAGCGGGCACCCACATAGGTCTAAGCGGGCACCCACAGGTGTGAGCGAGCACCCACAGGTGTGAGCGAGCACCCACAGGTGTGATCGAGCACCCACAGGTCTGAGCGTGCACCCAGAGGTCTGAGCGGGAACCCACAGGTCTGAGCGGGCACCCACAGGTCTGAGCGGGCACCCACAGGTCTGAGCGGTCACCCACAGGTGTGAGCGAGCACCCACAGGTGTGAACGAGCACCCACAGGTGTGAGCGAGCACCCACAGGTGTAAGCGAGCACCCACAGGTGTGAGCGAGCACCCACAGGTGTGAGCGAGCACCCACAGGTGTGAGTAAGCACCCACAGGTGTGAGAGAGCACCCACAGGTGTGGCGAGCACCCACAGGTGTGAGCTAGCACCCACAGGTTTGAGCGAGCACCCACAGGTGTGAGCGAGAACCCACAGGTGTGAGCGAGCACCCACAGGTGTGAGCGAGCACCCTCAGTTCTGAGCGAGCACCCACAGGTGTGAATAAGCACCCACAGGTGTGAGCGAGCACCCACAGGTGTGAGCGAGCACCCACAGGTGTGATCGAGCACCCACAGGTGTGAGCGGGCACCCACAGGTGTGAGCGGGCACCCACAGGTGTGAGCGGGCACCCAGAGGTGTGAGCGGGCACCCACAGGTCTGAGCGGGAACCCACAGGTCTGAGCGGGCACCCACAGGTCTGAGCGGGCACCCACAGGTCAGAGCGGGCACCCACAGGTCTGAGCGGGCACCCACAGGTCTGAGCGGGCACCCACAGGTCTGAGCGGGCACCTACAGGTCTGAGTGGGCACCCACAGGTCTGAGCGGGCACCCACAGGTCTGAGCGGGCACCCACAGGTCTAAGCGGGCACCACAGGTCTGAGCGGGAACCCTCAGGTCTGAGCGGGCACCCACAGGTCTAAGCGGGCACCCACAGGTGTGAGCGAGCACCCACAGGTGTTAGCGAGCACCCACAGGTGTGAGCGAGCACCCACAGGTGTGAGCGAGCACCCACAGGTGTGAGCGAGAACCCACTGGTCTGAGCGAGCACCCACAGGTGTGAGCGAGCACCCAAAGGTGTGAGCGAGCACCCACAGGTGTGAGTGAGCACCCACAGGTGTGAGCGAGCACCCACAGGTCTGAGCGAGAACCCACTGGTCTGAGCGAGAACCCACTGGTCTGAGCGAGCACCCACAGGTGTAAGCGAGCACCCACAGGTCTAAGCGGGCACCCACAGGTGTGAGCGGGAACCCACAGGTCTGAGCGGGCACCCACAAGTCTGAGCGGGCACCCACAGGTCTAAGCGGGCACCCACATAGGTCTAAGCGGGCACCCACAGGTGTGAGCGAGCACCCACAGGTGTGAGCGAGCACCCACAGGTGTGAGCGAGCACCCACAGGTGTGAATAAGCACCCACAGGTGTGAGAGAGCACCCACGGTTGTGGCGAGCACCCACAGGTGTGAGCGAGCACCCACAGGTGTGATCGAACACCCACAGGTGTGAGCGGGCACCCACAGATGTGAGCGGGCACCCACAGGTGTGAGCGGGCACCCACAGGTCTGAGCGGGCACCCACAGGTCTGAGCGGGCACCCACAGGTCTAAGTGAGCACCCACAGGTCTGAGCGGGCATCCACAGGTGTGAGCGGGCACCCACAGGTGTGAGCGGGCACCCAAAGTTCTGAGCGGGCACCCACAGGTCTAAGCGGGCACCCACAGGTCTAAGCGGGCACCCAGAGGTCTGAGCGGGCACCCACAGGTCTGAGCGGGCACCCACAAGTCTGAGCGGGCACCCACAGGTCTGAGCGGGCACCCACAGGTCTGAGCGGGCACCCACAGGTGTGAGCGAGCACCCACAGGTGTGAACGAGCACCCACAGGTGTGAGCCAGCACCCACAGGTGTGAGCGAGCACCCACAGGTGTGAGCGAGCTCCCACAGGTGTGGCGAGCACCCACAGGTGTGAGCAAGCACCCACAGGTGTGATCGAGCACCCACAGGTGTGAGCGGGCACCCACAGGTGTGAGCGGGCACCCACAGGTGTGAGCGGGCACCCACAGGTGTGAGCGAGCACCCACAGGTGTTAGCGAGCACCCACAGGTGTGAGCGAGCACCCACAGATGTGAGCGAGAACCCACTGGTCTGAGCGAGCACCCACAGGTGTGAGCGAGCTCCCAAAGGTGTGGGCGAGCACCCACAGGTGTGAGTGAGCACCCACAGGTGTGAGCGAGCACCCACAGGTGTGAGCGAGAACCCACTGGTCTGAGCGAGAACCCACTGGTCTGAGCGAGCACCCACAGGTGTAAGCGAGCACCCACAGGTCTAAGCGGGCACCCACAGGTGTGAGCGGGCACCCACAGGTCTAAGAGGGCACCCACAGGTGTGAGCGAGCACCCACAGGTGTGAGCGAGCACCCACAGGTGTGAGCGAGCACCCACAGGTGAGAATAAGCACCCACAGGTGTGAGAGAGCACCCACGGTTGTGGCGAGCACCCACAGGTGTGAGCGAGCACCCACAGGTGTGATCGAGCACCCTCAGGTGTGAGCGGGCACCCACAGGTGTGAGCGGGCACCCACAGGTGTGAGCGGGCACCCACAGGTGTGAGCGGGCACCAACAGGTCTGAGCGGGCACCCCAGAGGTCTGAGCGGGCACCTACAGGTCTGAGCGGGCACCCACAGGTCTGAGCGGGCACCCACAGGTCTGAGCGGGCACCCACAGGTCTGAGCGGGCACCCACAGGTGTGAGCGAGCACCCACAGGTGTGAACGAGCACCCACAGGTGTGAGCGAGCACCCACAGGTGTAAGCGAGCACCCACAGGTGTAAGCGAGCACCCACAGGTGTGAGCGAGCACCCACAGGTGTGAGCGAGCACCCACAGGTGTGAGTAAGCACCCACAGGTGTGAGAGAGCACCCACAGGTGTGAGTGAGCACCCACAGGTGTGAGCGAGCACCCAAAGGTGTGAGCGAGCACCCACAGGTGTGAGTGAGCACCCACAGGTGTGAGCGAGCACCCACAGGTCTGAGCGAGAACCCACTGGTCTGAGCGAGAACCCACTGGTCTGAGCGAGCACCCACAGGTGTAAGCGAGCACCCATAGGTCTAAGCGGGCACCCACAGGTGTGAGCGGGAACCCACAGGTCTGAGCGGGCACCCACAAGTCTGAGCGGGCACCCACAGGTCTAAGCGGGCACCCACATAGGTCTAAGCGGGCACCCACAGGTGTGAGCGAGCACCCACAGGTGTGAGCGAGCACCCACAGGTGTGAGCGAGCACCCACAGGTGTGAGCGAGCACCCACAGGTGTGAATAAGCACCCACAGGTGTGAGAGAGCACCCACGGTTGTGGCGAGCACCCACAGGTGTTAGCGAGCACCCACAGGTGTGATCGAACACCCACAGGTGTGAGCGGGCACCCACAGATGTGAGCGGGCACCCACAGGTGTGAGCGGGCACCCACAGGTCTGAGCGGGCACCCACAGGTCTGAGCGGGCACCCACAGGTCTAAGTGGGCACCCACAGGTCCGAGCGGGCATCCACAGGTGTGAGCGGGCACCCACAGGTGTGAGCGGGCACCCAAAGGTCTGAGCGGGCACCCACAGGTCTAAGCGGGCACCCACAGGTCTAAGCGGGCACCCAGAGGTCTGAGCGGGCACCCACAGGTCTGAGCGGGCACCCACAGGTCTAAGCGGGCACCCACAGGTCTAAGCGGGCACCCAGAGGTCTGAGCGGGCACCCACAGGTCTGAGCGGGCACCCACAAGTCTGAGCGGGCACCCACAGGTCTGAGCGGGCACCCACAGGTCTGAGCGGGCACCCACAGGTGTGAGCGAGCACCCACAGGTGTGAACGAGCACCCACAGGTGTGAGCCAGCACCCACAGGTGTGAGCGAGCACCCACAGGTGTGAGCGAGCTCCCACAGGTGTGGCGAGCACCCACAGGTGTGAGCGAGCACCCACAGGTGTGATCGAGCACCCACAGGTGTGAGCGGGCACCCACAGGTGTGAGCGGGCACCCACAGGTGTGAGCGGGCACCCACAGGTGTGAGCGAGCACCCACAGGTGTTAGCGAGCACCCACAGGTGTGAGCGAGCACCCACAGATGTGAGCGAGAACCCACTGGTCTGAGCGAGCACCCACAGGTGTGAGCGGGCACCCACAGGTGTGAGCGGGCACCCACAGGTCTGAGCGGGAACCCACAGGTCTGAGCGGGCACCCACAGGTGTGAGCGAGCACCCACAGGTGTGAGCGAGCACCCACAGGTGTGAATAAGCACCCACAGGTGTGAGAGAACACCCACGGTTGTGGCGAGCACCCACAGGTGTGAGCGAGCACCCACAGGTGTGATCGAGCACCCACAGGTGTGAGCGGGCACCCACAGGTGTGAGCGGGCACGCACAGGTGTGAGCGGGCACCCACAGGTGTGAGCGGGCACCCACAGGTCTGAGCGTGCACCCAGAGGTCTGAGCGGGAACCCACAGGTCTGAGCGGGCACCCACAGGTCTGAGCGGGCACCCACAGGTCTGAGCGGGAACCCACAGGTGTGAGCGGGCACCCACAGGTGTGAGCGAGCACCCACAGGTGTGAACGAGCACCCACAGGTGTGAGCGAGCACCCACAGGTGTGAGCGAGCACCCACAGGTGTGAGTAAGCACCCACAGGTGTGAGAGAGCACCCACAGGTGTCGCGAGCACCCACAGGTGTGAGCTAGCACCCACAGGTGTGAGCGAGCACCCACAGGTGTGAGCGAGAACCTACAGGTGTGAGCGAGCACCCACAGGTGTGAGCGAGCACCCTCAGTTCTGAGCGAGCACCCACAGGTGTGAATAAGCACCCACAGGTGTGAGCGAGCACCCACACGTGTGAGCGAGCACCCACAGGTGTGATCGAGCACCCACAGGTGTGAGCGGGCACCCACAGGTGTGAGCGGGCACCCACAGGTGTGAGCGGGCACCCAGAGGTGTGAGCGGGCACCCACAGGTCTGAGCGGGAACCCACAGGTCTGAGCGGGCACCCACAGGTCTGAGCGGGCACCCACAGGTCAGAGCGGGCACCCACAGGTCTGAGCGGGCACCCACAGGTCTGAGCGGGCACCCACAGGTCTGAGCGGGCACCTACAGGTCTGAGCGGGCACCCACAGGTCTGAGCGGGCACCCACAGGTCTGAGCGGGCACCCACAGGTCTAAGCGGGCACCACAGGTCTGAGCGGGAACCCTCAGGTCTGAGCGGGCACCCACAGGTCTAAGCGGGCACCCACAGGTGTGAGCGAGCACCCACAGGTGTTAGCGAGCACCCACAGGTGTGAGCGAGCACCCACAGGTGTGAGCGAGCACCCACAGGTGTGAGCGAGAACCCACTGGTCTGAGCGAGCACCCACAGGTGTGAGCGAGCACCCAAAGGTGTGAGCGAGCACCCACAGGTGTGAGTGAGCACCCACAGGTGTGAGCGAGCACCCACAGGTCTGAGCGAGAACCCACTGGTCTGAGCGAGAACCCACTGGTCTGAGCGAGCACCCACAGGTGTAAGCGAGCACCCACAGGTCTAAGCGGGCACCCACAGGTGTGAGCGGGAACCCACAGGTCTGAGCGGGCACCCACAAGTCTGAGCGGGCACCCACAGGTCTAAGCGGGCACCCACATAGGTCTAAGCGGGCACCCACAGGTGTGAGCGAGCACCCACAGGTGTGAGCGAGCACCCACAGGTGTGAGCGAGAACCCACAGGTGTGAGCGAGCACCCACAGGTGTGAATAAGCACCCACAGGTGTGAGAGAGCACCCACGGTTGTGGCGAGCACCCACAGGTGTGAGCGAGCACCCACAGGTGTGATCGAACACCCACAGGTGTGAGCGGGCACCCACAGATGTGAGCGGGCACCCACAGGTGTGAGCGGGCACCCACAGGTCTGAGCGGGCACCCACAGGTCTGAGCGGGCACCCACAGGTCTAAGTGGGCACCCACAGGTCTGAGCGGGCATCCACAGGTGTGAGCGGGCACCCACAGGTGTGAGCGGGCACCCAAAGTTCTGAGCGGGCACCCACAGGTCTAAGCGGGCACCCACAGGTCTAAGCGGGCACCCAGAGGTCTGAGCGGGCACCCACAGGTCTGAGCGAGCACCCACAAGTCTGAGCGGGCACCCACAGGTCTGAGCGGGCACCCACAGGTCTGAGCGGGCACCCACTGGTGTGAGCGAGCACCCACAGGTGTGAACGAGCACCCACAGGTGTGAGCCAGCACCCACAGGAGTGAGCGAGCACCCACAGGTGTGAGCGAGCTCCCACAGGTGTGGCGAGCACCCACAGGTGTGAGTAAGCACCCACAGGTGTGAGAGAGCACCCACAGGTGTCGCGAGCACCCACAGGTGTGATCGAGCACCCACAGGTGTGAGCGGGCACCCACAGGTGTGAGCGGGCACCCACAGGTGTGAGCGGGCACCCACAGGTGTGAGCGAGCACCCACAGGTGTTAGCGAGCACCCACCTGTGTGAGCGAGCACCCACAGATGTGAGCGAGAACCCACTGGTCTGAGCGAGCACCCACAAGTGTGAGCGAGCACCCACAGGTGTGAGCGAGCACCCACAGGTGTGAGCGAGCACCCACAGGTGAGAATAAGCACCCACAGGTGTGAGAGAGCACCCACGGTTGTGGCGAGCACCCACAGGTGTGAGCGAGCACCCACAGGTGTGATCGAGCACCCTCAGGTGTGAGCGGGCACCCACAGGTGTGAGCGGGCACCCACAGGTGTGAGCGGGCACCCACAGGTGTGAGCGGGCACCAACAGGTCTGAGCGGGCACCCCAGAGGTCTGAGCGGGCACCCACAGGTCTGAGCGGGCACCCACAGGTCTGAGCGGGCACCCACAGGTCTGAGCGGGCACCCACAGGTCTGAGCGGGCACCCACAGGTGTGAGCGAGCACCCACAGGTGTGAACGAGCACCCACAGGTGTGAGCGAGCACCCACAGGTGTAAGCGAGCACCCACAGGTGTAAGCGAGCACCCACAGGTGTGAGCGAGCACCCACAGGTGTGAGCGAGCACCCACAGGTGTGAGTAAGCACCCACAGGTGTGAGAGAGCACCCACAGGTGTGAGTGAGCACCCACAGGTGTGAGCGAGCACCCAAAGGTGTGAGCGAGCACCCACAGGTGTGAGTGAGCACCCACAGGTGTGAGCGAGCACCCACAGGTCTGAGCGAGAACCCACTGGTCTGAGCGAGAACCCACTGGTCTGAGCGAGCACCCACAGGTGTAAGCGAGCACCCACAGGTCTAAGCGGGCACCCACAGGTGTGAGCGGGAACCCACAGGTCTGAGCGGGCACCCACAAGTCTGAGCGGGCACCCACAGGTCTAAGCGGGCACCCACATAGGTCTAAGCGGGCACCCACAGGTGTGAGCGAGCACCCACAGGTGTGAGCGAGCACCCACAGGTGTGAGCGAGCACCCACAGGTGTGAGCGAGCACCCACAGGTGTGAATAAGCACCCACAGGTGTGAGAGAGCACCCACGGTTGTG
The DNA here is from genome assembly GCF_040958095.1 of Procambarus clarkii. Lineage (NCBI taxonomy): Eukaryota > Metazoa > Arthropoda > Malacostraca > Decapoda > Cambaridae > Procambarus > Procambarus clarkii. Next base: position 24,029,548 of record NC_091233.1, on the reverse strand, counting down.
GCGAGCACCCACAGGTGTGAGCGAGCACCCACAGGTGTGATCGAACACCCACAGGTGTGAGCGGGCACCCACAGATGTGAGCGGGCACCCACAGGTGTGAGCGGGCACCCACAGGTCTGAGCGGGCACCCACAGGTCTGAGCGGGCACCCACAGGTCTAAGTGGGCACCCACAGGTCTGAGCGGGCATCCACAGGTGTGAGCGGGCACCCACAGGTGTGAGCGGGCACCCAAAGGTCTGAGCGGGCACCCACAGGTCTAAGCGGGCACCCACAGGTCTAAGCAACCCGTTCTCACACAAGACAGCACATATATGACTTAATGCTTAAAGTCAATATGTGGAATGTGATATAGTACATATGTGATATATTCCCAGTTAACTTTTTTACCAAGGCTCAAACTCTTCCTCACGTACCAATTTACGTCTCACAGTACCCGTCCGTCAACATAGATAGCAGAATAGTCGTGATTGGTTCAATTATAACGAAAATTGTAGTTTTCAGGTCCCACATGGGTTGTGAAATTTACCTACTATTGTCCATGCTCTTATAATATTACAGATCAGCTACTTCCTATTGAAGGCTCGTAGTTTTGTTTTGAGAAATATTAGTTGTTCTTAGTAAATTATAATAAGCACAATAAATTATTACATAGAATAACAGTGCTTCACCAATCAATATTATATACCATAGTTTGTGCTTTAAAAATATCTAAAGAATGTTTTGTAGGAACGCTAACAGAAAACGATGTTATGTTGGAATGTATATAGGGTAAACTACTGCAAACGGGATGGTATGGTGTGTACAATCCCAAATATAGGATTAGTATAGGGTCCACTACCACCTGTTAGGTGGGTAAGGGGTCCAATAAGACCCGCAGGATGAGTATGGGGGTCACATCCACCCACAGGATGGGTATGGGGATCACTTCCATCCACAGGAAGGGTATGGGATCCAATACCATCCACTGGATGTGTATGGCGTCCACTACCACCGACAGGATGGGTATGGGCTCACAACAAGATATAAATATAAGCTTCATTCTAAATACCTTACCATGGGCATATTTAAATTTAAAGCGAAGATACGTGTACTTTTATAATAGCCGAGCTTTAACCCCGGACAGATTGATCGACCGAGCAACTCTCTCTCAGAACAATGTTTATTTCACGTGAATTCGTTAATAAACATATATGTTTTATATGTCTCAAGAAAGGCAGACATATAAGCTTCACTTTAAACACTTTACCATAGACATATTTAAAGTTCTAATGAAGATACATGTATTTTAAAAATTACGGAGCTCCCACCCCGTACAGACTGAACGACAGAGCAACTCTCTCTCAAATCAATGTTTATTTCTCGTAAATTCGTTAATAAACACAAATGTTTTATATGTCTTAAGCAAGATAGAAATAAGAGCTTCATTTTAAATACATTACAATAGACATATTTATAGCTCAAGTGAAGATACATATGTTTTTATAGTAGCGCTCAGCAGCTTGTCGGGCATGGAGTGCAGACGCCTACGCACTTGCCGATATATTGTATACTTAACAAAGATACGCTAATAAAGCCTAAAATCTTATATGCCTCCAGAAAGACCGAGATATGAACATTATTATGATTTCACCAAATGAAATATATCATGTTCGAGAACAAAGATATATCAATTTTAAATTAAGTTTCGACTCTTGCTCGGGCGAGAGAGATGGGGCGACTCTCGCCCCATCTATTGGAGATTCTGTCCACTAAAGACCCAAAGCTACTCAAACCCTCCTAGCATTATTTAAGTAATGAAGTAATATGGTATATTTACTATAATGTGGGTGCTGAATGCAGAACATGAGAAAAAATATATTTACTCCAAACTATTATAATTTCATTATGAAATAAGTAAATAAGTAGCATCAAAGGAAGTCGACGGTCCAAGCGTCAATGTTGTGGAGCGACTTATCCAAAATATATCGTTGTTTGGAAAGTGTTTGTTGGCATATCCAGTTGTCGCCCTTCTCTGCACTAATTATCACAAATTTAAATTATAATGTTAACAAGTAGAATACGTATTTTTAATAAAATCTAACATAACTTGCCAGAAAACATTTAACATTTATTAAAAAAATATTTTTGGAAGTTAAATCGACTTCATAGGACAATAGTTTTGTTATATATACTCGTTATTCGTTGACATGCGTTCGCTACTTAAACTACCATGTACTGTACTTATGTAAAATCTCCCATGTCAAGTTCAAGTTCAAGTATGTTTATTGAGATAAGCAATAAATACATCTCAAAGGGATAGAGTAGCTTAGGCTATTTCTACCCCCCTCTACTTCAAGTCCCTCAAGGGTCGCACAAATTCAGTGAGTACAAATAGACAAATAAAATTACAAGAATCCCATTTAATCTCCCATGTCTCTTCGCTCATCTCACCGAACCCTACAGGCTCTGTGATATATTGTTTAATTAATTGAGATTCACAAATAAAGCTGATAATTGTATCTGTTAACAAAAAGGCAGAGCTTAGTTTAGTTCATTTATTATGCACCCCATACCCATCCTATGGGCGATAGTGGAGTGTTACAGAGGCACATAATGGGCTCAGGGACTGAGCCCCACAATTCATATAGCCAAGGAAGTTATAATCTTGATAAGCTAGTTACAAAAGTCAATGCACATTGTCACATCAACAATGGGCTCGAGACCGACCACAAGTACAGTTTATAATTTAAGCAACTGACATATATGGAGGGCTAGTGTCACAATTGATATGTTTATCCTACACATAACCCCCTCTCCCCCATCCAATGGGCAGCGGTGGATAGGTTACAATCAAGTCGTTTTTTGCGTTTTATTTAGAGATTAGATCTTATTGGGTGCGGAAAGATATTCATATTTTAAAGAAGGCTTCTTGGCTGATGCTCTCCATTGATGGAAAATATACAAATTTTGAAAATCAATGTTAGTTTGATCTAGATATTGTAATTAACGCAGTTACCTGGTGTTATTCTTCACCTATATCTTTTTCTGGTTAATCCCTATTTACATTATGCAGTTCAGGTTTCGTCGCCAGACTATAGTTTTTAGTTTAGTTAATTTATCACATAATGGGTTCAGGGACTGAAAACACAATATATTTATCTAAGCAAGTTACAATCTTGAGGAGCTTGCCACAAAATTCATAACACATCGTCACATCAACAACGTGGGTTCGAGATCGACCACAAGTACAGTTTCTAAATTAAGCAAATGCCATATGTGGAGAGCTAGTGTCACAATTGATATGTTTGTCCTGCACATTTCCACAGTGGTTTGCTTGGGTTCTTTTAATTATCTTAGATACCATTGAAGAGAACCTCCTAGTTACTATAGTGTATATATGCTGGTAAGAAGTATAATTATCCTGAGAAATCGTGTAAATTATGTTGTACGAGTGCTTCCAGTTAAGTAACATAGTTCATTTGTGTGCGCGTGCTTGAAGAGGAAATGTTATCCCCCCCCCCCCCATTGTAAATATTTGTGGGTTTCAGACCATACGACCGCGGCTTACCCTCGCCGCGGTCGAGGGTAAGAACACCGGATGTATACCCAGTATTACAAGTAAACATTAGCCATAACAATTATGGAAAGTTCCTTCACCTATACATAGACAAGAGACTGAACTTCAGCACCCACATACAACACATAAGGGGATGCTCTGAGAGAGAGAGAGAGGGAGAGTAAAATTATCCACTGAGGTCTGATTAAGTCCTTTTGGGGACCTTAATCATTAGGTCGTCCAATGATTAACGCAAAGTGAATCATATTCAGATGGTATATTGACAACATTCAGCATATCTCATAATGACCTAATAGTACTTGGTGCACAAATACCTTTTCCAAAGGAATCGCAAAACATAATTAAACACAACTGTACCGTACAGTGTTATATATTTATTTCAGTTTGAAAATTTTTTAACATTAACATTCCAACATTCATTTTAGCAAGTTCTCTCAGAATGACGTGTGGGTTAGCAATGTCAAAGGCTGACTTAAGATCTAGGAAAGTGGTATATGACCTATCAGTTTGCAGGGTGAGGAATGTGGTAATACAGTGATGTACACTCTTTCCATGCATAAAGCCATATATCTGGGGAGACAACATATTAATAATTTTGTAAAGGAGACGGTTGAGAACCATCCTCTCAAGACACTTATAGAGACAACTAGTGAGGGAGATTGGGCGAAAAGCACTCGGCTGGTTTGGTTTAGGAATGGGAATAATAACACTGTTGGTCCATGACTTAGGAAGCTCCCCAGTTACATAGCTCATATTATACAATTGAAGAAAGGTATTCCCTGGAACTAGCAGAAGCATATGCAGTAAGCCGTCAGTAACTCCATCCTCCCCGGGTGATGTAGCTTTGCCTTTATGTAGAGCAGAATCTAGTTCGTATTCAGTAAAAGCATGTCACAGTCATCCTCTTGATGAAGCATGAAGTCAAGGAACCTTGCTCTATCAGTATATCTATCATTTAATTCATTCTGTGAGGGTAGAGGAAGACTGTCAAAGCTGGAAGTCGTGGCCCAAGCATCAACAAGCTCATTTGCTCTGTGCAGAGGATTAGGGTACGAGATCTCTGCAGCATTTTTCCCTTTGATCTTGTTGATATCCTTCCATGCCCGACTTAGTGGCGTGTGAGAGTTGAGACCACGGACAAAAGTTTCCCAGTCTGTCTGCCTCAGCTCCACCATACGTTCCCTGGCCTTAGCCAGAGCCGCTTGAAAGAGCCGAAGCATTTCAGCACTGCGGGTCCTTCTATAAGCTAGTCCAATTATTCTGGCAGTGCGTTTTAGCGTATGCAATTTAGAATCATTATAATATGCATAATTACTATGACCAGTGTAATTTGGGTTACGTGGCCTGGACGATGGATCAAGTGTTTCTATAAACTGCTCGATAGTACCTGTGAGCTCATTGTTGAACTCTTCAACTGATGAAGGCTCAGATGAACTGTACCAATCTGACACATGAGCAATAAGATTGTCTCGTTGATCGATGGGCACAGCCAGCCTCTTCCGCGTGAACACTCCGCCAGGGAGGATAGAACTGCCAATGCTCAGAGTGGCTAATATGGCCAGATGATCAGACGCCATATCTGGCACTATTGACGAGGCACACACGGTGTGGGAGACGTTGAAACCGAGACATAGATCAAGAATACCTCCGTGTATATGCGTTGGTTCAAGGTCACCCACAATCTGTGTATCATCGTGACTACCTAATAGTGACAACAGTTGGTTGCCGTTACCATTACTGAACTGGGAATTACCAATATTGCTAGACTTAGCGTTATAATCACCTTTAATGACGGTAGGCTCAGTCTGAATACAGACAGGAAGGTCAGCATAATTAAAGTTACAAGGAGTCGATTATTTAGTACATAGTTGTTTTTCTCTTAAACTGGATGATAGAGGGGGAGTCTTTAACGTGATTGGGAATACATACATACATACATACATACATACATACATACATACATACATACATACATACATACATACATACATACATACATACATACATACGTACATACATACGTACATACATACATACATACATGCGTACATACATACATACATACATACATACATACATACATACATACATACATACATACATACATACATACATACATACATACATACATACATACATGCATACATACATACATACATGCATGTGTACATCCATCCATCCATCCATACATACATACATACATACATACATACATACATACATACATACATACATACATACATACATACATGCATACATGCATGCATGCATACATACATACATACATACATACATCCATACATACATACATACATACATACATACATACATACATACATACATACATACATACATACATACATACATACATACATACATACATGCGTATATAAATACATGTGTATATAAATACATACATACATACATACATACATACATACATACATACATACATACATACATACATACATACATACATACATACATACATACATACATTACATACATACATACATGCATGCGTACATACATACATCCATCCATCTATCCATACATACATACATACATACATGCATACATACATACATACATACATACATACATACATACATACATACATACATACATACATACATACATACATACATACATACATACATACATACATGCATGCATACATACATGCATGCATGCATGCATACATACATACATCCATCCATCTATCCATTCATACATGCATACATACATACATACATACATACATACATACATACATACATACATACATACATACATACATACATACATACATACATGCATACATACATACATGCATACATACATACATACATACATACATACATACATACATACATACATACATACATACATACATGCGTATATAAATACATGCGTATATACATGTGTATATAAATACATACATACATACATACATACATACATACATACATACATACATACATACATACATACATACATACATACATACATACATACATACATTACATACATACATACATGCATGCGTACATACATACATCCATCCATCTATCCATACATACATACATACATACATACATACATACATACATACATACATACATACATACATACATACATACATACATACATACACGTCCAGTCAGCATATAGCTATTTTGGGACAAAATCCAATACAGTTTATATTGGTGAGACGCCACTGTGATGAGGAGTTTAAATATCACAGGAACTGTAGGTTAATGTGTGACATAGGTGAGGTTAGATGAGGCATCTACAAGCATCAGCTGGAGGCTGATGGAGTGTTGTGGAGGCTGGTGGTACTATGCCCAGATGTTGGAGGGTGAATTTGACTCTCCCACCCTCCCTACAACTCCCCCCCCCCACCCCCCCACATTGACCGCAGTACGTCTAAGGTTACTTTCCACTCTCGCTTACCAAGGGTATAACCCCCGCCCCCCCCCCCCCCCCCAACACACACACATGCATCAGATTCTTAACTAACAATATTTATGATTTACCAATTTATGTTACTACACTGACTCAATTTCACAATATTGTATAAACTTTGATGAATCGCTCGTCTATGGGTCATCCAATAATGTTAGCAGACTTCTAGATGTTACCACTGCTAGGTTTAGGCTCAGCTACAAGTACCTCTGGAAGTTTGTAACATCTGCTGATCTAGATTTGACTAAATGTAAACTCTGTCAGCAGAACTATTCGCATACTTTGCGTCATTATATAATGGAATGTGAAAAATCGCGGAATTTAAAGATAACAACATCAATAGTGTCCATGAAATGTGTAAGTACTTCATTCATAATGATGTGCTGCCCGAAATCTTAGCGAAGTATCCAAAATTTGCTTACTGTAGGTAATGCATGCACATGACTGTAAAGTTGCCGCCCAGTTGGGTGGGTGTGGAGCACATGACTGTAAAGCTGCCGCCCAGTTGGGTGGGTGTGGAGCACATGACTGTAAAGCTGCCGCCCAGTTGGGTGGGTGTGGAGCACATGACTGTAAAGCTGCCGCCCAGTTGAGTGGGTGTGGAGCACATGACTGTAAAGCAGCCGCCCAGTTGGGTGGGTGTGGAGCACATGACTGTGAAGCTGCCGCCCAGTTGGGTGGGTGTGGAGCACATGACTGTAAAGCTGCCGCCCAGTTGGGTGGGTGTGGAGCACATGACTGTAAAGCAGCCGCCCAGTTGGGTGGGTGTGGAGCACATGACTGTAAAGCTGCCGCCCAGTTGGGTGGGTGTGGAGCACATGACTGTAAAGCTGCCGCCCAGTTGGGTGGGTGTGGAGCACATAACTGTAAAGCTGCCGCCCAGTTGGGTGGGTGTGGAGCACATGACTGTAAAGCTGCCGCTCAGTTGGGTGGGTGTGGAGCACATGACTGTAAAGCTGCCGCCCAGTTGGGTGGGTGTGGAGCACATGACTGTAAAGCTGCCGCCCAGTTGGGTGGGTATGCAGCACATGACTGTAAAGCTGCCGCCCAGTTGGGTGGGTGTGGAGCACATGACTGTAAAGCAGCCGCCCAGTTGGGTGGGTGTGGAGCACATGACTGTAAAGCTGCCGCCCAGTTGGGTGGGTGTGCAGCACATGACTGTAAAGCTGCCGCCCAGTTGGGTGGGTGTGGAGCACATGACTGTAAATCTGCCGCCCAGTTGGGTGGGTGTGCAGCACATGACTGTAAAGCTGCCGCCCAGTTGGGTGGGTGTGCAGCAAGACTAGTAACTGTGTGACTCACCATAGATGTAAAGTGCCTTGTATAGTGACTGTTGTGAGCCTCTTGTTGAATCACTTGTGACACAAAAGATTACTGATGTGTGTATTTGTGGTGGTGATTAAATATGTATGTGTATGTATATATGTATACGTATGAATATGTACATGTATGCATAAGTATGTGTAAATTAATAATTATGTAACTAGCGTCAAAAGATTGTTATTTGCTTAGCTAAACGAACTAGAGGGTTCAGTTCCTGAACCGATTATGTGCCTCTGTAATCCTTTACACCACCGCCCACATGATGGGTATTATGGGGTGCATAATAAAGAAAGAAAATGAATGGACCGAACCCCACAATTCATTTAGCTAAGCAAGTTACAATCTTGATGAGCTAGTTACAAAATTCACTATAAGTCGTCACATCATAAATGGGTTCGAGATGGACCACACGTAGTGCATTACATAATTTATCAGTATTGTGCAGCCTGTGATCCCCGCCTGGCTGGATACTGATACCTAGGTAATTTTCATGTGTCCGGACACCGGCAATAAGGTGGTATTATTTATTTAACTTAAGATATATATATTTTTAAATGTTGTCACATTAACGGCTACATCTTCCTTTCTTCTGACATATAGATTTTTAAGATTAATTAAAATATATGGAAACTAATTATACAATTTATTGGCTGGTGTGCAGGGCTTCACACTCTCAGAGCTAGCCATCAAGTAACTATCAAAACGCATATATCTTCGTTTTCACTTCAGTTATATTTATGACAAAGGATTTTAAATGTAGCCTATATTTCTACCTTTCAGATGACATAAATACTTTCGTTAATTACAATATCTAGATCAAACTAACATTGATTTTCAAAAGGTTGTATATTTTCCATCAATGGAGAGCATCAGCCAAGAAGCCTTCTTTAAAATATGAATATCTTTCCTCACCCAATAAGATCTAATCTCTGAATAAAACGCAAAAAACGACTTGATTGTAACCTATCCACCGCTGCCCATTGGATGGGGGAGAGGGGGTTATGTGTAGGATAAACATATCAATTGTGACACTAGCCCTCCATATATGTCAGTTGCTTAAACTGACATATATGGATAAACTGTACTTGTGGTCGGACTCGAGCCCATTGTTGATGTGACAATGTGCATTGACTTTTGTAACTAGCTTATCAAGATTATAACTTGCTTGGCTATATGAATTGTGGGGCTCAATCCCTGAGCCCATTATGTGCCTCTGTAACACTCCACTATCGCTCATAGGATGGGTATGGGGTGCATAATAAATGAACTAAACTAAGCTCTGCCTTTTTGTTAACAGATACAATTATAAGCTTTATTTGTGAATCTCAATTAATTAAACAATATATCAAAGAGCCTGTAGGGTTCGGTGAGATGAGCGAAGAGACATGGGAGATTTTACATAAGTACAGTACATGGTAGTTTAAGTAGCGAACGCATGTCAACGAATAACGAGTATATATAACAAAACTATTGTCCTATGAAGTCAATTTAACTTCCAAACATATATTTTTTTAATAAATGTTAAATGTTTTCTGGCTAGTTATGTTAGATTTTATTAAAAATACGTATTCTACTTGTTAACATTATAATTTAAATTTGTGATAATTAGTGCAGAGAAGTGCGACAACTGGATATGCCAACAAACACTTTCCAAACAACGATATATCTTGGATAAGTCGTTCCACAACATTGACGCTTGGACCGTCGACTTCCTTTGATGCTACTTATTTACTTATTTCATAATGAAATTATATTAGTTTGGAGTAACTATATGTTTTCTCATGTTCTGCATTCAGCACCCACATTATAGTAAATATACCATATTACTTCATTACTTAAATAATGCTAGGAGGGTTTGAGTTGCTTTGGGTCTTTAGTGGACAGAATCTCCAATAGATGGGGCGAGAGTCGCCTCATCTCTCTCGCCCGAGCAAGAGTCGAAACTTAATTTAAAATTGATATATCTTTGTTCTCGAACATGATATATTTCATTTGGTGAAATCATAATAATGTTCATATCTCGGTCTTTCTGGAGGCATATAAGATTTTAGGCTTTATTAGCGTATCTTTGTTAATTATACAATATATCGGCAAGTGCGTAGGCGTCTGCACTCCATGCCCGACAAGCTGCTGAGCGCTACTATAAAAACATATGTATCTTCACTTGAGCTATAAATATGTCTATTGTAATGTATTTAAAATGAAGCTCTTATTTCTATCTTGCTTAAGACATATAAAACATTTGTGTTTATTAACGAATTTACGAGAAATAAACATTGATTTGAGAGAGAGTTGCTCTGTCGTTCAGTCTGTACGGGGTGGGAGCTCCGTAATTTTTAAAATACATGTATCTTCATTAGAACTTTAAATATGTCTATGGTAAAGTGTTTAAAGTGAAGCTTATATGTCTGCCTTTCTTGAGACATATAAAACATATATGTTTATTAACGAATTCACGTGAAATAAACATTGTTCTGAGAGAGAGTTGCTCGGTCGATCAATCTGTCCGGGGTTAAAGCTCGGCTATTATAAAAGTACACGTATCTTCGCTTTAAATTTAAATATGCCCATGGTAAGGTATTTAGAATGAAGCTTATATTTCTATCTTTCTTGTGACATATAAAACTCTTACGTTTATTAAGGAATCTGTGTGAAATAGGCATGGTTCTGAGATGAATGCTGCGGTTTTCGAGCTCGAAGCGCGGCAATGGACGCCATACACATCCAGTGGGTGTTATTGGACCCTATACCCATTTTATTTGTGGTTGGAGCCCCATACCCATTCTATGGGTGGTTGGAGCCCCATACCCATCCTGTGGGTTGTAGTGGACGCCATACTCATCCTGTGGGTGGTATTGGACCCCATACCCTTCCTGTGGGTGGATGTGATCCCCATAGTCATCCTGTGGGTGGATGTGACCCTCATACCCATCCTGTGGGTGGTATTGGACCCCTTTCCCACCTAACAGGTGGTAGTGGACAATATACCCATCCTAGCTATAGTTGGTATAGTAGACACAATACCGTCCTGTTTGCAGTAGTTTACCCCATAGACATTCCAACGTAACATCGTTTTCTGTTAGCGTTCCTACAAAACATCCTTTAAAGATTTGTAAAGCGGAAACTATGGTATATAATATTGATTGGTAAAGGACTGTTATTCTATGTAATAATTTTTAGTGCTTATTATAATTTACTAAGCACAACTAATATTTCTCAAAACAAAACTACGAGCCTTCAATAGGATGTAGCTGATCTGTAATATTATAAGAGCATGGACAATAGTAGGTAAATTTCACAACCCATGTGGGACCTGAAAACTACAATTTTCCTTATAATTGAACCAATCACGAATATTCTGCTATCTATGTTGACGGACGGGTACTGTGAGACGTAAATTGGTTCGTGAGGAAGAGTTTGGGCCTTGGTAAAAAAAGTAACTGGGAATATATCACATATTTACTAATTCATATTCAACATATTGACTTTAAGCATTAAGTCATATATGTGCTGTCTTGTGTGAGAACGGGTTGGGTCTAAGCGGGCACCCAGAGGTCTGAGCGGGCACCCACAGGTCTGAGCGGGCACCCACAAGTCTGAGCGGGCACCCACAGGTCTGAGCGGGCACCCACAGGTCTGAGCGGGCACCCACAGGTGTGAGCGAGCACCCACAGGTGTGAACGAGCACCCACAGGTGTGAGCCAGCACCCACAGGTGTGAGCGAGCACCCACAGGTGTGAGCGAGCTCCCACAGGTGTGGCGAGCACCCACAGGTGTGAGCGAGCACCCACAGGTGTGATATAGCACCCACAGGTGTGAGCGGGCACCCACAGGTGTGAGCGGGCACCCACAGGTGTGAGCGGGCACCCACAGGTGTGAGCGAGCACCCACAGGTGTTAGCGAGCACCCACAGGTGTGAGCGAGCACCCACAGATGTGAGCGAGAACCCACTGGTCTGAGCGAGCACCCACAGGTGTGAGCGAGCTCCCAAAGGTGTGGGCGAGCACCCACAGGTGTGAGTGAGCACCCACAGGTGTGAGCGAGCACCCACAGGTGTGAGCGAGAACCCACTGGTCTGAGCGAGCACCCACAGGTGTGAGCGAGCACCCAAAGGTGTGAGCGAGCACCCACAGGTGTGTGTGAGCACCCACAGGTGTGAGCGAGCACCCACAGGTCTGAGCGAGAACCCACTGGTCTGAGCGAGAACCCACTGGTCTGAGCGAGCACCCACAGGTGTAAGCGAGCACCCACAGGTCTAAGCGGGCACCAACAGGTGTGAGCGGGAACCCACAGGTCTGAGCGGGCACCCACAAGTCTGAGCGGGCACCCACAGGTCTAAGCGGGCACCCACATAGGTCTAAGCGGGCACCCACAGGTGTGAGCGAGCACCCACAGGTGTGAGCGAGCACCCACAGGTGTGAGCGAGCTCCCAAAGGTGTGAGCGAGCACCCACAGGTGTGAATAAGCACCCACAGATGTGAGAGAGCACCCACGGTTGTGGCGAGCACCCACAGGTGTGAGCGAGCACCCACAGGTGTGATCGAACACCCACAGGTGTGAGCGGGCACCCACAGATGTGAGCGGGCACCCACAGGTGTGAGCGGGCACCCACAGGTCTGAGCGGGCACCCACAGGTCTGAGCGGGCACCCACAGGTCTAAGTGGGCACCCACAGGTCTGAGCGGGCATCCACAGGTGTGAGCGGGCACCCACAGGTGTGAGCGGGCACCCAAAGGTCTGAGCGGGCACCCACAGGTCTAAGCGGGCACCCACAGGTCTAAGCGGGCACCCAGAGGTCTGAGCGGGCACCCACAGGTCTGAGCGGGCACCCACAAGTCTGAGCGGGCACCCACAGGTCTGAGCGGGCACCCACAGGTCTGAGCGGGCACCCACAGGTGTGAGCGAGCACCCACAGGTGTGAACGAGCACCCACAGGTGTGAGCCAGCACCCACAGGTGTGAGCGAGCACCCACAGGTGTGAGCGAGCTCCCACAGGTGTGGCGAGCACCCACAGGTGTGAGCGAGCACCCACAGGTGTGATCGAGCACCCACAGGTGTGAGCGGGCACCCACAGGTGTGAGCGGGCACCCACAGGTGTGAGCGGGCACCCACAGGTGTGAGCGAGCACCCACAGGTGTTAGCGAGCACCCACAGGTGTGAGCGAGCACCCACAGATGTGAGCGAGAACCCACTGGTCTGAGCGAGCACCCACAGGTGTGAGCGAGCTCCCAAAGGTGTGGGCGAGCACCCACAGGTGTGAGTGAGCACCCACAGGTGTGAGCGAGCACCCACAGGTGTGAGCGAGAACCCACTGGTCTGAGCGAGCACCCACAGGTGTGAGCGAGCACCCAAAGGTGTGAGCGAGCACCCACAGGTGTGAGTGAGCACCCACAGGTGTGAGCGAGCACCCACAGGTCTGAGCGAGAACCCACTGGTCTGAGCGAGAACCCACTGGTCTGAGCGAGCACCCACAGGTGTAAGCGAGCACCCACAGGTCTAAGCGGGCACCCACAGGTGTGAGCGGGAACCCACAGGTCTGAGCGGGCACCCACAAGTCTGAGCGGGCACCCACAGGTCTAAGCGGGCACCCACATAGGTCTAAGCGGGCACCCACAGGTGTGAGCGAGCACCCACAGGTGTGAGCGAGCACCCACAGGTGTGAGCGAGCACCCACAGGTGTGAGCGAGCACCCACAGGTGTGAATAAGCACCCACAGGTGTGAGAGAGCACCCACGGTTGTGTCGAGCACCCACAGGTGTGAGCGAGCACCCACAGGTGTGATCGAACACCCACAGGTGTGAGCGGGCACCCACAGATGTGAGCGGGCACCCACAGGTGTGAGCGGGCACCCACAGGTCTGAGCGGGCACCCACAGGTCTGAGCGGGCACCCACAGGTCTAAGTGGGCACCCACAGGTCTGAGCGGGCATCCACAGGTGTGAGCGGGCACCCACAGGTGTGAGCGGGCACCCAAAGGTCTGAGCGGGCACCCACAGATCTAAGCGGGCACCCACAGGTCTAAGCGGGCACCCAGAGGTCTGAGCGGGCACCCACAGGTCTGAGCGGGCACCCACAAGTCTGAGCGGGCACCCACAGGTCTGAGCGGGCACCCACAGGTCTGAGCGGGCACCCACAGGTGTGAGCGAGCACCCACAGGTGTGAACGAGCACCCACAGGTGTGAGCCAGCACCCACAGGTGTGAGCGAGCACCCACAGGTGTGAGCGAGCTCCCACAGGTGTGGCGAGCACCCACAGGTGTGAGCGAGCACCCACAGGTGTGATCGAGCACCCACAGGTGTGAGCGGGCACCCACACGTGTGAGCGGGCACCCACAGGTGTGAGCGGGCACCCACAGGTGTGAGCGAGCACCCACAGGTGTTAGCGAGCACCCACAGGTGTGAGCGAGCACCCACAGATGTGAGCGAGAACCCACTGGTCTGAGCGAGCACCCACAGGTGTGAGCGAGCTCCCAAAGGTGTGGGCGAGCACCCACAGGTGTGAGTGAGCACCCACAGGTGTGAGCGAGCACCCACAGGTGTGAGCGAGAACCCACTGGTCTGAGCGAGAACCCACTGGTCTGAGCGAGCACCCACAGGTGTAAGCGAGCACCCACAGGTCTAAGCGGGCACCCACAGGTGTGAGCGGGCACCCACAGGTCTAAGAGGGCACCCACAGGTGTGAGCGAGCACCCACAGGTGTGAGCGAGCACCCACAGGTGTGAGCGAGCACCCACAGGTGAGAATAAGCACCCACAGGTGTGAGAGAGCACCCACGGTTGTGGCGAGCACCCACAGGTGTGAGCGAGCACCCACAGGTGTGATCGAGCACCCTCAGGTGTGAGCGGGCACCCAAAGGTGTGAGCGGGCACCCACAGGTGTGAGCGGGCACCCACAGGTGTGAGCGGGCACCAACAGGTCTGAGCGGGCACCCCAGAGGTCTGAGCGGGCACCCACAGGTGTGAGCGAGCACCCAAAGGTGTGAGCGAGCACCCACAGGTGTGAGTGAGCACCCACAGGTGTGAGCGAGCACCCACAGGTGTGAGCGAGAACCCATTGGTCTGAGCGAGAACCCACTGGTCTGAGCGAGCACCCACAGGTGTAAGCGAGCACCCACAGGTCTAAGCGGGCACCCACAGGTGTGAGCGGGCACCCACAGGTCTGAGCGGGCACCCACAGGTCTGAGCGGGCACCCACAGGTCTAAGCGGGCACCCACAGGTCTAAGCGGGCACCCACAGGTGTGAGCGAGCACCCACAGGTGTGAGCGAGCACCCACAGGTGTGAGCGAGCACCCACAGGTGTGAGCGAGCACCCACAGGTGTGAGCGAGCACCCACAGGTGTGAATAAGCACCCACAGGTGTGAGAGAGCACCCACGGTTGTGGCGAGCACCCACAGGTGTGAGCGAGCACCCACAGGTGTGAGCGTGTCCCACAGGTCTGAGCGGGCACAAACAGGTCTAAGCGGGCACCCACAGGTGTGAGCGAGCACCCACAGGTGTGAGCGAGCACCCACACGTGTGAATAAGCACCCTCAGGTCTGAGCGAGCACCCACAGGTGTGAGCGAGCACCCACAGGTGTGATCAAGCACCCACAGGTGTGAGCGGGCACCCACAGGTGTGAGCGGGCACCCACAGGTCTGAGTGGGAACCCACAGGTCTGAGCGAGCACCCACAGGTCTGAGCGGGCACCCACAGGTCAGAGCGGGCACCCACAGGTCTGAGCAGGCACCCACAGGTCTGAGCGGGCACCCACAGGTCTGAGCGGGCACCTACAGGTCTGAGCGGGCACCCACAGGTCTGAGCGGGCACCCACAGGTCTGAGCGGGCACCCACAGGTCTGAGCGGGCACCCACAGGTCTGAGCGGGCACCCTCAGGTCTGAGCGGGCACCCACAGGTGTGAGCGAGCACCCACAGGTGTTAGCGAGCACCCACAGGTGTGAGCGAGCATCCACAGGGGTGAGCGAGCACCCACAGGTGTGAGCGAGAACCCACTGGTCTGAGCGAGCACCCACAGGTGTGAGTGAGCACCCACAGGTGTGAGCGAGCACCCACAGGTGTGAGCGATAACCCACTGGTCTGAGCGAGAACCCACTGGTCTGAGCGAGCACCCACAGGTGTAAGCGAGCACCCACAGGTCTAAGTGGGCACCCACAGGTGTGAGCGGGCACCCACAGGTGTGAGCGAGCACCCACAGGTGTGAGCGAGAACCCACTGGTCTGAGCGAGAACCCACTGGTCCGAGCGAGCACCCACAGGTGTAAGCGAGCACCCACAGGTCTAAGCGGGCACCCACAGGTGTGAGCGGGCACCCACAGGTGTGAGCGGGCACCCACAGGTGTGAGCGGGCACCCACAGGTGTGAGCGGGCACCCACAGGTGTGAGCGGGCACCCAGAGGTCTGAGCGGGCACCCACAGGTCTGAGCGGGCACCCACAGGTCTGAGCGGGCACCCACAGGTCTGAGCGGGCACCCACAGGTCTGAGCTGGCACCCACAGGTCTGAGCGGGCACCCACAGGTGTGAGCGAGCACCCACAGGTGTGAACGAGCACCCACAGGTGTGAGCGAGCACCCACAGGTGTAAGCGAGCACCCACAGGTGTAAGCGAGCACCCACAGGTGTGAGCGAGCACCCACAGGTGTGAGCGAGCACCCACAGGTGTGAGTAAGCACCCACAGGTGTGAGAGAGCACCCACAGGTGTGGCGAGCACCAACAGGTGTGAGCTAGCACCCACAGGTGTGAGCGAGCACCCACAGGTGTGAGCGAGCACCCACAGGTGTGAGCGAGCACCCACAGGTGTGAGCGAGCACCCTCAGTTCTGAGCGAGCACCCACAGGTGTGAATAAGCACCCACAGGTGTGAGCGAGCACCCACAGGTGTGAGCGAGCACCCACAGGTGTGATCGAGCACCCACAGGTGTGAGCGGGCACCCACAGGTGTGAGCGGGCACCCACAGGTGTGAGCGGGCACCCACAGGTGTGAGCGGGCACCCACAGGTCTGAGCGGGAACCCACAGGTGTGGGCGGGCACCCACAGGTCTGAGCGGGCACCCACAGGTCAGAGCGGGCACCCACAGGTCTGAGCAGGCACCCACAGGTCTGAGCGGGCACCCACAGGTCTGAGCGGGCACCTACAGGTCTGAGCGGGCACCCACAGGTCTGAGCGGGCACCCACAGGTCTGAGCGGGCACCCACAGGTCTGAGCGGGCACCACAGGTCTGAGCGGGCACCCTCAGGTCTGAGCGGGCACCCACAGGTCTAAGCGGGCACCCACAGGTGTGAGCGAGCACCCACAGGTGTTAGCGAGCACCCACAGGTGTGAGCGAGCACCCACAGGTGTGAGCGAGCACCCACAGGTGTGAGCGAGAACCGACTGGTCTGAGCGAGCACCCACAGGTGTGAGCGAGCACCCAAAGGTGTGAGCGAGCACCCACAGGTGTGAGTGAGCACCCACAGGTGTGAGCGAGCACCCACAGGTGTGAGCGAGAACCCATTGGTCTGAGCGAGAACCCACTGGTCTGAGCGAGCACCCACAGGTGTAAGCGAGCACCCACAGGTCTAAGCGGGCACCCACAGGTGTGAGCGGGCACCCACAGGTCTGAGCGGGCACCCACAGGTCTGAGCGGGCACCCACAGGTCTAAGCGGGCACCCACAGGTCTAAGCGGGCACCCACAGGTGTGAGCGAGCACCCACAGGTGTGAGCGAGCACCCACAGGTGTGAGCGAGCACCCACAGGTGTGAGCGAGCACCCACAGGTGTGAGCGAGCACCCACAGGTGTGAGCGAGCACCCACAGGTGTGAATAAGCACCCACAGGTGTGAGAGAGCACCCACGGTTGTGGCGAGCACCCTCAGGTGTGAGCGAGCACCCACAGGTGTGAGCGTGTCCCACAGGTCTGAGCGGGCACAAACAGGTCTAAGCGGGCACCCACAGGTGTGAGCGAGCACCCACAGGTGTGAGCGAGCACCCACAGGTGTGAGCGAGCACCCACAGGTGTGAATAAGCACCCTCAGGTCTGAGCGAGCACCCACAGGTGTGAGCGAGCACCCACAGGTGTGATCAAGCACCCACAGGTGTGAGCGGGCACCCACAGGTGTGAGCGGGCACCCACAGGTCTGAGTGGGAACCCACAGGTCTGAGCGAGCACCCACAGGTCTGAGCGGGCACCCACAGGTCAGAGCGGGCACCCACAGGTCTGAGCAGGCACCCACAGGTCTGAGCGGGCACCCTCAGGTCTGAGCGGGCACCTACAGGTCTAAGCGGGCACCCACAGGTCTGAGCGGGCACCCACAGGTCTGAGCGGGCACCCACAGGTCTGAGCGGGCACCCACAGGTCTGAGCGGGCACCCTCAGGTCTGAGCGGGCACCCACAGGTGTGAGCGAGCACCCACAGGTGTTAGCGAGCACCCACAGGTGTGAGCGAGCATCCACAGGGGTGAGCGAGCACCCACAGGTGTGAGCGAGAACCCACTGGTCTGAGCGAGCACCCACAGGTGTGAGTGAGCACCCACAGGTGTGAGCGAGCACCCACAGGTGTGAGCGAGAACCCACTGGTCTGAGCGAGAACCCACTGGTCTGAGCGAGCACCCACAGGTGTAAGCGAGCACCCACAGGTCTAAGTGGGCACCCACAGGTGTGAGCGGGCACCCACAGGTGTGAGCGAGCACCCACAGGTGTGAGCGAGAACCCACTGGTCTGAGCGAGAACCCACTGGTCCGAGCGAGCACCCACAGGTGTAAGCGAGCACCCACAGGTCTAAGCGGGCACCCACAGGTGTGAGCGGGCACCCACAGGTGTGAGCGGGCACCCACAGGTGTGAGCGGGCACCCACAGGTGTGAGCGGGCACCCACAGGTGTGAGCGGGCACCCAGAGGTCTGAGCGGGCACCCACAGGTCTGAGCGGGCACCCACAGGTCTGAGCGGGCACCCACAGGTCTGAGCGGGCACCCACAGGTCTGAGCGGGCACCCACAGATGTGAGCGAGCACCCACAGGTGTGAACGAGCACCCACAGGTGTGAGCGAGCACCCACAGGTGTAAGCGAGCACCCACAGGTGTGAGCGAGCACCCACAGGTGTGAGCGAGCACCCACAGGTGTGAGTAAGCACCCACAGGTGTGAGAGAGCACCCACAGGTGTGGCGAGCACCCACAGGTGTGAGCTAGCACCCACAGGTGTGAGCGAGCACCCACAGGTGTGAGCGAGCACCCACAGGTGTGAGCGAGCACCCACGGGTGTGAGCGAGCACCCTCAGTTCTGAGCGAGCACCCACAGGTGTGAATAAGCACCCACAGGTGTGAGCGAGCACCCACAGGTGTGAGCGAGCACCCACAGGTGTGATCGAGCACCCACAGGTGTGAGCGGGCACCCACAGGTGTGAGCGGGCACCCACAGGTGTGAGCGGGCACCCACAGGTGTGAGCGGGCACCCACAGGTGTGAGCGGGCACCCACAGGTCTGAGCGGGCACCACAGGTCTGAGCGGGCACCCTCAGGTCTGAGCGGGCACCCACAGGTCTAAGCGGGCACCCACAGGTGTGAGCGAGCACCCACAGGTGTTAGCGAGCACCCACAGGTGTGAGCGAGCACCCACAGGTGTGAGCGAGCACCCACAGGTGTGAGCGAGAACCGACTGGTCTGAGCGAGCACCCACAGGTGTGAGCGAGCACCCAAAGGTGTGAGCGAGCACCCACAGGTGTGAGTGAGCACCCACAGGTGTGAGCGAGCACCCACAGGTGTGAGCGAGAACCCATTGGTCTGAGCGAGAACCCACTGGTCTGAGCGAGCACCCACAGGTGTAAGCGAGCACCCACAGGTCTAAGCGGGCACCCACAGGTGTGAGCGGGCACCCACAGGTCTGAGCGGGCACCCACAGGTCTGAGCGGGCACCCACAGGTCTAAGCGGGCACCCACAGGTCTAAGCGGGCACCCACAGGTGTGAGCGAGCACCCACAGGTGTGAGCGAGCACCCACAGGTGTGAGCGAGCACCCACAGGTGTGAGCGAGCACCCACAGGTGTGAATAAGCACCCACAGATGTGAGAGAGCACCCACGGTTGTGGCGAGCACCCACAGGTGTGAGCGAGCACCCACAGGTGTGAGCGTGTCCCACAGGTCTGAGCGGGCACCCACAGGTCTAAGCGGGCACCCACAGGTGTGAGCGAGCACCCACAGGTGCGAGCGAGCACCCACAGGTGTGAGCGAGCACCCACAGGTGTGAATAAGCACCCTCAGGTCTGAGCGAGCACCCACAGGTGTGAGCGAGCACCCACAGGTGTGATCAAGCACCCACAGGTGTGAGCGGGCACCCACAGGTGTGAGCGGGCACCCACAGGTCTGAGTGGGAACCCACAGGTCTGAGCGAGCACCCACAGGTCTGGGCGGGCACCCACAGGTCAGAGCGGGCACCCACAGGTCTGAGCAGGCACCCACAGGTCTGAGCGGGCACCCACAGGTCTGAGCGGGCACCTACAGGTCTGAGCGGGCACCCACAGGTCTGAGCGGGCTCCCACAGGTCTGAGCGGGCACCCACAGGTCTGAGCGGGCACCCACAGGTCTGAGCGGGCACCCTCAGGTCTGAGCGGGCACCCACAGGTGTGAGCGAGCACCCACAGGTGTTAGCGAGCACCCACAGGTGTGAGCGAGCATCCACAGGGGTGAGCGAGCACCCACAGGTGTGAGCGAGAACCCACTGGTCTGAGCGAGCACCCACAGGTGTGAGTGAGCACCCACAGGTGTGAGCGAGCACCCACAGGTGTGAGCGAGAACCCACTGGTCTGAGCGAGAACCCACTGGTCTGAGCGAGCACCCACGGGTGTAAGCGAGCACCCACAGGTCTAAGTGGGCACCCACAGGTGTGAGCGGGCACCCACAGGTGTGAGCGAGCACCTACAGGTGTGAGCGAGAACCCACTGGTCTGAGCGAGAACCCACTGGTCCGAGCGAGCACCCACAGGTGTAAGCGAGCACCCACAGGTCTAAGCGGGCACCCACAGGTGTGAGCGGGCACCCACAGGTGTGAGCGGGCACCCACAGGTCTGAGCGGGCACCCACAGGTGTGAGCGAGCACCCACAGGTGTGAACGAGCACCCACAGGTGTGAGCGAGCACCCACAGGTGTGAGCGAGCACCCACAGGTGTGATCAAGCACCCTCAGGTGTGAGCGGGCACCCACAGGTGTGAGCGGGCACCCAGAGGTCTGAGCGGGCACCCACAGGTCTGAGCGGGCACCCACAGGTCTGAGCGGGCACCCACAGGTCTGTGCGGGCACCCACAGGTCTGAGCGGGCACCCACAGGTGTGAGCGAGCACCCACAGGTGTGAACGAGCACCCACAGGTGTGAGCGAGCACCCACAGGTGTAAGCGAGCACCCACAGGTGTGAGCGAGCACCCACAGGTGTGAGCGAGCACCCACAGGTGTGAGTAAGCACCCACAGGTGTGAGAGAGCACCCACAGGTGTGGCGAGCACCCACAGGTGTGAGCTAGCACCCACAGGTGTGAGCGAGCACCCACAGGTGTGAGCGAGCACCCACAGGTGTGAGCGAGCACCCACGGGTGTGAGCGAGCACCCTCAGTTCTGAGCGAGCACCCACAGGTGTGAATAAGCACCCACAGGTGTGAGCGAGCACCCACAGGTGTGAGCGAGCACCCACAGGTGTGATCGAGCACCCACAGGTGTGAGCGGGCACCCACAGGTGTGAGCGGGCACCCACAGGTGTGAGCGGGCACCCACAGGTGTGAGCGGGCACCCACAGGTCTGAGCGGGATCCCACAGGTGTGGGCGGGCACCCACAGGTCAGAGCGGGCACCCACAGGTCTGAGCAGGCACCCACAGGTCTGAGCGGGCACCCACAGGTCTGAGCGGGCACCCACAGGTCTGAGCGGGCACCCACAGGTCTGAGCGGGCACCCACAGGTCTAAGCGGGCACCCACAGGTCTAAGCGGGCACCCACAGGTGTGAGCGAGCACCCACAGGTGTGAGCGAGCACCCACAGGTGTGAATAAGCACCCACAGGTGTGAGAGAGCACCCACGGTTGTGGCGAGCACCCACAGGTGTGAGCGAGCACCCACAGGTGTGAGCGGGCACCCACAGGTCTGAGCGGGCACCCACAGGTCTGAGCGGGCACCCACAGGTCTGAGCGGGCACCCACAAGTCTGAGCGGGCACCCACAGGTGTGAGCGGGCACCCACAGGTGTGGGCGAGCACCCACAGGTGTGAGCGAGCACCCACAGGTGTGAGCGAGCACCCACAGGTTTGAGCGAGCACCCACAGGTGTGAGCGAGCACCCACAGGTCTGAGCGAGCACCCACAGGTCTGAGCGAGCACCCACAGGTGTGAATAAGCACCCTCAGGTCTGAGCGAGCACCCACAGGTGTGAGCGAGCACCCACAGGTGTGATCGAGCACCCACAGGTGTGAGCGGGCACCCACAGGTGTGAGCGGGCACCCACAGGTGTGAGCGGGCACCCACAGGTGTGAGCGGGCACCCACAGGTCTGAGCGGAAACCCACAGGTCTGAGCGGGCACCCACAGGTCTGAGACAAGTCAGAGCGGGCACCCACAGGTCTGAGCAGGCACCCACAGGTCTGAGCGGGCACCCACAGGTCTGAGCGGGCACCTACAGGTCTGAGCGGGCACCCACAGGTCTGAGCGGGCACCCACAGGACTGAGCGGGCACCCACAGGTCTGAGCGGGCACCCACAGGTCTGAGCGGGCACCCACAGTTCTGAGCGGGCACCCACAGGTCTAAGCGGGCACCCACAGGTCTGAGCGGGCACCCAGAGGTCTGAGCGGGCACCCACAGGTCTGAGCGGGCACCCACAAGTCTGAGCGGGCACCCACAGGTCTGAGCGGGCACCCACAGGTCTGAGCGGGCACCCACAGGTGTGAGCGAGCACCCACAGCTGTGAACGAGCACCCACAGGTGTGAGCGAGCACCCACAGGTGTGAGCGAGCACCCACAGGTGTGAGCGAGCACCCACAGGTGTGGCGAGCACCCACAGGTGTGAGCGAGCACCCACAGGTGTGATCGACCACCCACAGGTGTGAGCGGGCACCCACAGGTGTGAGCGGGCACCCACAGGTGTGAGCGGGAACCCACAGGTGTGAGCGGGCACCCACAGGTCTGAGCGGGCACCCAGAGGTCTGAGCGGGCACCCACAGGTCTGAGCGGGCACCCACAAGTCTGAGCGGGCACCCACAGGTCTGAGCGGGCACCCACAGGTCTGAGCGGGCACCCACAGGTGTGAGCGAGCACCCACAGGTGTGAACGAGCACCCACAGGTGTGAGCGAGCACCCACAGGTGTGAGCGAGCACCCACAGGTGTGGTGAGCACCCACAGGTGTGAGCGAGCACCCACAGGTGTGATCGAGCACCCACAGGTGTGAGCGGGCACCCACAGGTGTGAGCGGGCACACACAGGTGTGAGCGGGCACCCACAGGTGTGAGCGGGCACCCACAGGTCTGAGCGGGCACCCACAGGTCTGAGCGGGAACCCACAGGTCTGAGCTGGCACCCACAGGTCTGAGCGGGCACCCACAGGTCTTAGCGGGCACCCACAGGTCTGAGCGGGCACCCACAGGTCTGAGCGGGCACCCACAGGTGTGAGCGAGCACCCACAGGTGTGAGCTAGCACCCAGAGGTGTGAGCGAGCACCCACAGGTGTGAGCGAGCACCCACAGGTGTGAGCGAGCACCCACAGGTGTGAGCGAGCACCCACAGGTGTGAGCGAGCACCCTCAGTTCTGAGCGAGCACCCACAGGTGTGAATAAGCACCCACAGGTGTGAGCGAGCACCCACAGGTGTGAGCGAGCACCCACAGGTGTGAATAAGCACCCTCTGGTCTGAGCGAGCACCCACAGGTGTGAGCGAGCACCCACAGGTGTGATCGAGCACCCACAGGTGTGAGCGGGCACCCACAGGTGTGAGCGGGCACCCACAGGTGTGAGCGGGCATCCACAGGTGTGAGCGGGCACCCACAGGTCTGAGCGGGAACCCACAGGTCTGAGCGGGCACCCACAGGTCTGAGCGGGCACCCACAGGTCAGAGCGGGCACCCACAGGTCTGAGCAGGCACCCACAGGTCTGAGCGGGCACCCACAGGTCTGAGCAGGCACCTACAGGTCTGAGCGGGCACCCACAGGTCTGAGCGGGCACCCACAGGTCTGAGCGGGCACCCACAGGTCTGAGTGGGCACCCACAGGTCTGAGCGGGCACCCTCAGGTCTGAGCGGGCACCCACAGGTCAAAGCGGGCACCCACAGGTGTGAGCGAGCACCCACAGGTGTTAGCGAGCACCCACAGGTGTGAGCGAGCACCCACAGGTGTGAGCGAGCACCCACAGGTGTGAGCGAGAACCCACTGGTCTGAGCGAGAACCCACTGGTCTGAGCTAGCACCCAGAGGTGTGAGCGAGCACCCACAGGTCTAAGCGGGCACCCACAGGTGTGAGCGGGCACCCACAGGTCTAAGCGGGCACCCACAGGTGTGAGCGAGAACCCACTGGTCTGAGCGAGAACCCACTGGTCTGAGCTAGCACCCAGAGGTGTGAGCGAGCACCCACAGGTGTGAGCGAGCACCCAGAGGTGTGAGCGAGCACCCACAGGTGTGAGCGAGCACCCACAGGTGTGAGCGAGCACCCACAGGTGTGAGCGAGCACCCACAGGTGTGAGCGAGCACCCTCAGTTCTGAGCGAGCACCCACAGGTGTGAATAAGCACCCTCAGGTCTGAGCGAGCACCCACAGGTGTGAGCGAGCACCCACAGGTGTGATCGAGCACCCACAGGTGTGAGCGGGCACCCACAGGTGTGAGCGGGCACCCACAGGTGTGAGCGGGCACCCACAGGTGTGAGCGGGCACCCACAGGTCTGAGCGGGAACCCACAGGTCTGAGCGGGCACCCACAGGTCTGAGCGGGCACCTACAGGTCTGAGCGGGCACCCACAGGTCTGAGCGGGCACCCACAGGTCTGAGCGGGCACCCACAGGTCTGAGCGGGCACCCACAGGTCTGAGCGGGCACGCTCAGGTCTGAGCGGGCACCCACAGGTCAAAGCGGGCACCCACAGGTGTGAGCGAGCACCCACAGGTGTTAGCGAGCACCCACAGGTGTGAGCGAGCACCCACAGGTGTGAGCGAGCACCCACAGGTGTGAGCGAGAACCCACTGGTCTGAGCGAGAACCCACTGGTCTGAGCGAGCACCCACAGGTGTAAGCGAGCACCCACAGGTCTAAGCGGGCACCCACAGGTGTGAGCGGGCACCCACAGGTCTAAGCGGGCACCCACAGGTGTGAGCGAGAACCCACTGGTCTGAGCGAGAACCCACTGGTCTGAGCTAGCACCCAGAGGTGTGAGCGAGCACCCACAGGTGTGAGCGAGCACCCAGAGGTGTGAGCGAGCACCCACAGGTGTGAGCGAGAACCCACAGGTGTGAGCGAGCACCCACAGGTGTGAGCGAGCACCCTCAGTTCTGAGCGAGCACCCACAGGTGTGAATAAGCACCCACAGGTGTGAGCGAGCACCCACAGGTGTGAGCGAGAACCCACAGGTGTGAATAAGCACCCTCAGGTCTGAGCGAGCACCCACAGGTGTGAGCGAGCACCCACAGGTGTGATCGAGCACCCACAGGTGTGAGCGGGCACCCACAGGTGTGAGCGGGCACCCACAGGTGTGAGCGGGCACCCACATGTGTGAGCGGGCACCCACAGGTCTGAGCGGGAACCCACAGTTCTGAGCGGGCACCCACAGGTCTGAGCGGGCACCCACAGGTCAGAGCGGGCACCCACAGGTCTGAGCAGGCACCCACAGGTCTGAGCGGGCACCCACAGGTCTGAGCGGGCACCCTCAGGTCTGAGCGGGCACCCACAGGTCAAAGCGGGCACCCACAGGTGTGAGCGAGCACCCACAGGTGTTAGCGAGCACCCACAGGTGTGAGCGAGCACCCACAGGTGTGAGCGAGCACCCACAGGTGTGAGCGAGAACCCACTGGTCTGAGCGAGCACCCACAGGTGTGAGCGAGCACCCAAAGGTGTGAGCGAGCACCCACAGGTGTGAGTGAGCAGCCACAGGTGTGAGCGAGCACCCACAGGTGTGAGCGAGAACCCACTGGTCTGAGCGAGAACCCACTGGTCTGAGCGAGCACCCACAGGTGTAAGCGAGCACCCACAGGTCTAAGCGGGCACCCACAGGTGTGAGCGGGCACCCACAGGTCTAAGCGGGTACCCACAGGTGTGAGCGAGAACCCACTGGTCTGAGCGAGAACCCACTGGTCTGAGCGAGCACCCACAGGTGTGATCGAGCACCCACAGATGTGAATAAGCACCCACAGGTGTGAGAGAGCACCCACAGGTGTGGCGTGCACCCACAGGTGTGAGCGAGCACTCACAGGTGTGAGCGAGCACCCACAGGTGTGAGCGAGCACCCACAGGTGTGAGCGAGCACCCACAGGTGTGAGCTAGCACCCACAGGTGTGAGCGAGCACCCACAGGTGTGAGCGAGCACCCACTGGTGTGAGCGAGCACCCACAGGTGTGAGCGGGCACCCACAGGTCTGAGCGAGTACCCACAGGTTTGAGCGAGCACAAACAGGTTTGAGCGGGCACCCACAGGTGTGACCTGGCACCCACAGGTCTGATCGGGCACCCACAGGTCTGAGCGGGCACCCACAGGTCTGAGCGGGCACCCACAAGTCTGAGCGGGCACCCACAGGTGTGAGCGGGCACCCAAATGTGTGGGCGAGCACCCACAGGTGTGAGCGAGCACCCACAAGTGTGAGCGAGCACCCACAGGTGTGAGCGAGCACCCACAGGTGTGAGCGAGCACCCACAGATCTGAGCGAGCACCCACAGGTCTGAGCGGGCACCCACAAGTCTGAGCGGGCACCCACAGGTGTGAGCGGGCACCCAAAGGCGTGGGCGAGCACCCACAGGTGTGAGCGAGCACCCACAGGTGTGAGCGAGCACCCACAGGTGTGAGCGAGCACCCACAGGTGTGAGCGAGCACCCACAGGTCTGAGCGAGCACCCACAGGTCTGAGCGAGCACCCACAGGTGTGAATAAGCACCCTCAGGTCTGAGCGAGCACCCACAGGTGTGAGCGAGCACCCACAGGTGTGATCGAGCACCCACAGGTGTGAGCGGGCACCCACAGGTGTGAGCAGGCACCCACAGGTGTGAGCGGGCACCCACAGGTGTGAGCGGGCACCCACAGGTCTGAGCGGGAACCCACAGGGCTAAGCGGGCACCCACAGGTGTGAGCGAGCACCCACAGGTGTGAGCGAGCACCCACAGGTGTGATCGAGCACCCACAGGTGTGAGCGGGCACCCACAGGTGTGAGCAGGCACCCACAGGTGTGAGCGGGCACCCACTGGTGTGAGCGGGCACCCACAGGTCTGAGCGGGAACCCACAGTGCTAAGCGGGCACCCACAGGTGTGAGCGGGCACCCACAGGTCAGAGCGGGCACCCACAGGTCTGAGCGGGCACCCACAGGTCTGAGCGGGCACCCACAGGTGTGAGCGAGCACCCACAGGTGTGAGCGAGCACCCACAGGTGTGAGCGAGCACCCACAGGTGTGAGCGAGCACCCACAGGTGTGAGCGAGCACCCACAGGTGTGAATAAGCACCCACAGGTGTGAGTGAGCACCCACAGGTGTGGCGAGCACCCACAGGTGTGAGCTAGCACCTACAGGTGTGAGCGAGCACCCACAGGTGTGAGCGAGCACCCACATGTGTGAGCGGGCACCCACAGGTCTGAGCGGGCACCCACAGGTTAGAGCGGGCACCCACAGGTCTGAGCGGGCACCCACAGGTCAAAGCGGGCACCCACAGGTGTGAGCGAGCACCCACAGGTGTTAGCGAGCACCCACAGGTGTGAGCGAGCACCCACAGGTGTGAGCGAGCACCCACAGGTGTGAGCGAGAACCCACTGGTCTGAGCGAGAACCCACTGGTCTGAGCGAGCACCCACAGGTGTAAGCGAGCACCCACAGGTCTAAGCGGGCACCCACAGGTGTGAGCGGGCACCCACAGGTCTAAGCGGGCACCCACAGGTGTGAGCGAGAACCCACTGGTCTGAGCGAGAACCCACTGGTCTGAGCTAGCACCCAGAGGTGTGAGCGAGCACCCACAGGTGTGAGCGAGCACCCACAGGTGTGAGCGAGCACCCACAGGTGTGAGCGAGCACCCACAGGTGTGAGCGAGCACCCACAGGTGTGAGCGAGCACCCTCAGTTCTGAGCGAGCACCCACAGGTGTGAATAAGCACCCACAGGTGTGAGCGAGCACCCACAGGTGTGAGCGAGAACCCACAGGTGTGAATAAGCACCCTCAGGTCTGAGCGAGCACCCACAGGTGTGAGCGAGCACCCACAGGTGTGATCGAGCACCCACAGGTGTGAGCGGGCACCCACAGGTGTGAGCGGGCACCCACAGGTGTGAGCGGGCACCCACAGGTGTGAGCGGGCACCCACAGGTCTGAGCGGGAACCCACAGTTCTGAGCGGGCACCCACAGGTCTGAGCGGGCACCCACAGGTCAGAGCGGGCACCCACAGGTCTGAGCAGGCACCCACAGGTCTGAGCGGGCACCCACAGGTCTGAGCGGGAACCCACAGGTCTGAGCGGGCACCCACAGGTCTGAGCGGGCACCTACAGGTCTGAGCGGGCACCCACAGGTCTGAGCGGGCACCCACAGGTCTGAGCGGGCACCCACAGGTCTGAGCGGGCACCCACAGGTCTGAGCGGGCACCCTCAGGTCTGAGCGGGCACCCACAGGTCAAAGCGGGCACCCACAGGTGTGAGCGAGCACCCACAGGTGTTAGCGAGCACCCACAGGTGTGAGCGAGCACCCACAGGTGTGAGCGAGCACCCACAGGTGTGAGCGAGAACCCACTGGTCTGAGCGAGCACCCACAGGTGTGAGCGAGCACCCAAAGGTGTGAGTGAGCACCCACAGGTGTGAGTGAGCACCCACAGGTGTGAGCGAGCACCCACAGGTGTGAGCGAGAACCCACTGGTCTGAGCGAGAACCCACTGGTCTGAGCGAGCACCCACAGGTGTAAGCGAGCACCCACAGGTCTAAGCGGGCACCCACAGGTGTGAGCGGGCACCCACAGGTCTAAGCGGGTACCCACAGGTGTGAGCGAGAACCCACTGGTCTGAGCGAGAACCCACTGGTCTGAGCGAGCACCCACAGGTGTGATCGAGCACCCACAGATGTGAATAAGCACCCACAGGTGTGAGAGAGCACCCACAGGTGTGGCGTGCACCCACAGGTGTGAGCGAGCACTCACAGGTGTGAGCGAGCACCCACAGGTGTGAGCGAGCACCCACAGGAGTGAGCGAGCACCCACAGGTGTGAGCTAGCACCCACAGGTGTGAGCGAGCACCCACAGGTGTGAGCGAGCACCCACTGGTGTGAGCGAGCACCCACAGGTGTGAGCGGGCACCCACAGGTCTGAGCGAGTACCCACAGGTTTGAGCGAGCACAAACAGGTTTGAGCGGGCACCCACAGGTGTGACCTGGCACCCACAGGTCTGATCGGGCACCCACAGGTCTGAGCGGGCACCCACAGGTCTGAGCGGGCACCCACAAGTCTGAGCGGGCACCCACAGGTGTGAGCGGGCACCCAAATGTGTGGGCGAGCACCCACAGGTGTGAGCGAGCACCCACAGGTGTGAGCGAGCACCCACAGGTGTGAGCGAGCACCCACAGGTGTGAGCGAGCACCCACAGGTCTGAGCGGGCACCCACAAGTCTGAGCGGGCACCCACAGGTGTGAGCGGGCACCCAAAGGCGTGGGCTAGCACCCACAGGTGTGAGCGAGCACCCACAGGTGTGAGCGAGCACCCACAGGTGTGAGCGAGCACCCACAGGTGTGAGCGAGCACCCACAGGTCTGAGCGAGCACCCACAGGTCTGAGCGAGCACCCACAGGTGTGAATAAGCACCCTCAGGTCTGAGCGAGCACCCACAGGTGTGAGCGAGCACCCACAGGTGTGATCGAGCACCCACAGGTGTGAGCGGGCACCCACAGGTGTGAGCAGGCACCCACAGGTGTGAGCGGGCACCCACAGGTGTGAGCGGGCACCCACAGGACTGAGCGGGAACCCACAGGGCTAAGCGGGCACCCACAGGTGTGAGCGAGCACCCACAGGTGTGAGCGAGCACCCACAGGTGTGATCGAGCACCCACAGGTGTGAGCGGGCACCCACAGGTGTGAGCAGGCACCCACAGGTGTGAGCGGGCACCCACTGGTGTGAGCGGGCACCCACAGGTCTGAGCGGGAACCCACAGTGCTAAGCGGGCACCCACAGGTGTGAGCGGGCACCCACAGGTCAGAGCGGGCACCCACAGGTCTGAGCGGGCACCCACAGGTCTGAGCGGGCACCCACAGGTGTGAGCGAGCACCCACAGGTGTGAGCGAGCACCCACAGGTGTGAGCGAGCACCCACAGGTGTGAGCGAGCACCCACAGGTGTGAGCGAGCACCCACAGGTGTGAATAAGCACCCACAGGTGTGAGTGAGCACCCACAGGTGTGGCGAGCACCCACAGGTGTGAGCTAGCACCCACAGGTGTGAGCGAGCACCCACAGGTGTGAGCGAGCACCCACATGTGTGAGCGGGCACCCACAGGTCTGAGCGGGCACCCACAGGTTAGAGCGGGCACCCACAGGTCTGAGCGGGCACCCACAAGTCTGAGCGGGCACCCACAGGTGTGAGCGGGCACCCACAGGTGTGGGCGAGCACCCACAGGTGTGAGCGAGCACCCACAGGTGTGAGCGAGCATTCACAGGTGTGAGCGAGCACCCACAGGTGTGAGCGAGCACCCACAGGTGTGAGCGAGCACCCACAGGTCTGAGCGAGCACCCACAGGTGTGAGTGAGCACCCACAGGTGTGAATAAGCACCCTCAGGACTGAACGAGCACCCTCAGGTCTGAACGAGCACCCACAGGTGTGAGCAAGCACCCACAGGTGTGATCGAGCACCCACAGGTGTGTGCGGGCACCCACAGGTGTGAGCGGGAACCCACAGGTGTGAGCGGGCACCCACAGGTCTGAGCGGGCACCCACAGGTCTGAGCGAGTACCCACAGGTTTGAGCGAGCACAAACAGGTTTGAGCGGGCACCCACAGGTGTGACCTGGCACCCACAGGTCTGATCGGGCACCCACAGGTCTGAGCGGGCACCCACAGGTCTGAGCGGGCACCCACAAGTCTGAGCGGGCACCCACAGGTGTGAGCGGGCACCCAAATGTGTGGGCGAGCACCCACAGGTGTGAGCGAGCACCCACAGGTGTGAGCGAGCACCCACAGGTGTGAGCGAGCACCCACAGGTGTGAGCGAGCACCCACAGGTCTGAGCGGGCACCCACAAGTCTGAGCGGGCACCCACAGGTGTGAGCGGGCACCCAAAGGCGTGGGCTAGCACCCACAGGTGTGAGCGAGCACCCACAGGTGTGAGCGAGCACCCACAGGTGTGAGCGAGCACCCACAGGTGTGAGCGAGCACCCACAGGTCTGAGCGAGCACCCACAGGTCTGAGCGAGCACCCACAGGTGTGAATAAGCACCCTCAGGTCTGAGCGAGCACCCACAGGTGTGAGCGAGCACCCACAGGTGTGATCGAGCACCCACAGGTGTGAGCGGGCACCCACAGGTGTGAGCAGGCACCCACAGGTGTGAGCGGGCACCCACAGGTGTGAGCGGGCACCCACAGGACTGAGCGGGAACCCACAGGGCTAAGCGGGCACCCACAGGTGTGAGCGAGCACCCACAGGTGTGAGCGAGCACCCACAGGTGTGATCGAGCACCCACAGGTGTGAGCGGGCACCCACAGGTGTGAGCAGGCACCCACAGGTGTGAGCGGGCACCCACTGGTGTGAGCGGGCACCCACAGGTCTGAGCGGGAACCCACAGTGCTAAGCGGGCACCCACAGGTGTGAGCGGGCACCCACAGGTCAGAGCGGGCACCCACAGGTCTGAGCGGGCACCCACAGGTCTGAGCGGGCACCCACAGGTGTGAGCGAGCACCCACAGGTGTGAGCGAGCACCCACAGGTGTGAGCGAGCACCCACAGGTGTGAGCGAGCACCCACAGGTGTGAGCGAGCACCCACAGGTGTGAATAAGCACCCACAGGTGTGAGTGAGCACCCACAGGTGTGGCGAGCACCCACAGGTGTGAGCT
The DNA here is from genome assembly GCF_040958095.1 of Procambarus clarkii. Taxonomy (NCBI): domain Eukaryota; kingdom Metazoa; phylum Arthropoda; class Malacostraca; order Decapoda; family Cambaridae; genus Procambarus; species Procambarus clarkii. The sequence goes on along the minus strand of NC_091233.1, from coordinate 23,997,047 downwards.
AGCACCCACAGGTGTGAGCGAGCACCCACAGGTGTGAGCGGGCACCCACAGGTCTGAGCGGGCACCCACAGGTTAGAGCGGGCACCCACAGGTCTGAGCGGGCACCCACAAGTCTGAGCGGGCACCCACAGGTGTGAGCGGGCACCCACAGGTGTGGGCGAGCACCCACAGGTGTGAGCGAGCACCCACAGGTGTGAGCGAGCATTCACAGGTGTGAGCGAGCACCCACAGGTGTGAGCGAGCACCCACAGGTGTGAGCGAGCACCCACAGGTCTGAGCGAGCACCCACAGGTGTGAGTGAGCACCCACAGGTGTGAATAAGCACCCTCAGGACTGAACGAGCACCCTCAGGTCTGAACGAGCACCCACAGGTGTGAGCAAGCACCCACAGGTGTGATCGAGCACCCACAGGTGTGTGCGGGCACCCACAGGTGTGAGCGGGAACCCACAGGTGTGAGCGGGCACCCACAGGTCTGAGCGGGCACCCACAGGTCTGAGCGGGAACCCACAGGTCTGAGCGGGCACCCACAGGTCTGAGCGGGCACCCACAGGTCTGAGCGGGCACCTACAGGTCTGAGCGGGCACCCACAGGTCTGAGCGGGCACCCACAGGTCTGAGCGGGCACCCACAGGTGTGAGCGAGCACCCACAGGTGTGAGTGAGCACCCACAGTTGTGGCGAGCACCCACAGGTGCGAGCTAGCACCCACAGGTGTGAGCGAGCACCCACAGGTGTGAGCGAGCACCCACAGGTGTGAATAAGCACCCACAGGTGTGAGTGAGCACCCACAGGTGTGGCGAGCACCCACAGGTGCGAGCTAGCACCCACAGGTGTGAGCGAGCACCCACAGGTGTGAGCGAGCACCCTCAGTTCTGACCGAGCACCCACAGGTGTGAATAAGCACCCACAGGTGTGAATAAGCACCCACAGGTGTGAATAAGCACCCACAGGTGTGAGCGAGCACCCACAGGTGTGAGCGAGCACCCACAGGTGTGAGCGGGCACCCACAGGTCTGAGCGAGCACCTACAGGTGTGAGCGGGCACCCACAGGTCTGAGCGAGCACCCACAGGTTTGTGCGAGCACAAACAGGTTTGAGCGGGCGCCCACAGGTGTGACCTGGAACCCACAGGTCTGAGCGGGCACCCACAGGTCTGAGCGGGCACCCACAGGTCTGAGCGGGCACCCACAGGTCTGAGCGGGCACCCACAGGTGTGAGCGGGCACCCACAGGTGTGGGCTAGCACCCACAGGTGTGAGCGAGCACCCACAGGTGTGAGCGAGCACCCACAGGTCTGAGCGAGCACCCACAGGTGTGAGCGAGCACCCACAGGTGTGAATAAGCACCCTCAGGTCTGAACGAGCACCCACAGGTGTGAGCAAGCACCCACAGGTGTTATCGAGCACCCACAGGTGTGAGCGGGCACCCACAGGTGTGAGCGGGAACCCACAGGTGTGAGCGGGCACCCACAGGTCTGAGCGGGCACCCACAGGTCTGAGCGGGCACCCACTGGTGTGAGCGGGCACCCACAGGTCTGAGCGGGAACCCACAGTGCTAAGCGGGCACCCACAGGTGTGAGCGGGCACCCACAGGTCAGAGCGGGCACCCACAGGTGTGAGCGGGCACCCACAGGTCTGAGCGGGCACCCACAGGTGTGAGCGAGCACCCACAGGTGTGAGCGAGCACCCACAGGTGTGAGCGAGCACCCACAGGTGTGAGCGAGCACCCACAGGTGTGAGCGAGCACCCACAGGTGTGAGCGAGCACCCACAGGTGTGAATAAGCACCCACAGGTGTGAGTGAGCACCCACAGGTGTGGCGAGCACCCACAGGTGTGAGCTAGCACCCACAGGTGTGAGCGAGCACCCACAGGTGTGAGCGAGCACCCACATGTGTGAGCGGGCACCCACAGGTCTGAGCGGGCACCCACAGGTTAGAGCGGGCACCCACAGGTCTGAGCGGGCACCCACAAGTCTGAGCGGGCACCCACAGGTGTGAGCGGGCACCCACAGGTGTGGGCGAGCACCCACAGGTGTGAGCGAGCACCCACAGGTGTGAGCGAGCATTCACAGGTGTGAGCGAGCACCCACAGGTGTGAGCGAGCACCCACAGGTGTGAGCGAGCACCCACAGGTCTGAGCGAGCACCCACAGGTGTGAGTGAGCACCCACAGGTGTGAATAAGCACCCTCAGGACTGAACGAGCACCCTCAGGTCTGAACGAGCACCCACAGGTGTGAGCAAGCACCCACAGGTGTGATCGAGCACCCACAGGTGTGTGCGGGCACCCACAGGTGTGAGCGGGAACCCACAGGTGTGAGCGGGCATCCACAGGTCTGAGCGGGCACCCACAGGTCTGAGCGGGAACCCACAGGTCTGAGCGGGCACCCACAGGTCTGAGCGGGCACCCACAGGTCTGAGCGGGCACCTACAGGTCTGAGCGGGCACCCACAGGTCTGAGCGGGCACCCACAGGTCTGAGCGGGCACCCACAGGTGTGAGCGAGCACCCACAGGTGTGAGCGAGCAGCCACAGTTGTGAGCGAGCACCCACAGGTGTGAATAAGCACCCACAGGTGTGAGTGAGCACCCACAGGTGTGGCGAGCACCCACAGGTGCGAGCTAGCACCCACAGGTGTGAGCGAGCACCCACAGGTGTGAGCGAGCACCCTCAGTTCTGACCGAGCACCCACAGGTGTGAATAAGCACCCACAGGTGTGAATTAGCACCCACAGGTGTGAATAAGCACCCACAGGTGTGAGCGAGCACCCACAGGTGTGAGCGAGCACCCACAGGTGTGAGCGGGCACCCACAGGTCTGAGCGAGCACCTACAGGTGTGAGCGGGCACCCACAGGTCTGAGCGAGCACCCACAGGTTTGTGCGAGCACAAACAGGTTTGAGCGGGCGCCCACAGGTGTGACCTGGAACCCACAGGTCTGAGCGGGCACCCACAGGTCTGAGCGGGCACCCACAGGTCTGAGCGGGCACCCACAGGTCTGAGCGGGCACCCACAGGTGTGAGCGGGCACCCACAGGTGTGGGCTAGCACCCACAGGTGTGAGCGAGCACCCACAGGTGTGAGCGAGCACCCACAGGTCTGAGCGAGCACCCACAGGTGTGAGCGAGCACCCACAGGTGTGAATAAGCACCCTCAGGTCTGAACGAGCACCCACAGGTGTGAGCAAGCACCCACAGGTGTTATCGAGCACCCACAGGTGTGAGCGGGCACCCACAGGTGTGAGCGGGAACCCACAGGTGTGAGCGGGCACCCACAGGTCTGAGCGGGCACCCACAGGTCTGAGCGTGAACCCACAGATCTGAGCGGGCACCCACAGGTCTGAGCGGGCACCCACAGGTCTGAGCGGGCACCTACAGGTCTGAGCGGGCACCCACAGGTCTGAGCGGGCACCCACAGGTCTGAGCGGGCACCCACAGGTGTGATCGAGCACCCACAGGTGTGAGCGAGCACCCACAGGTGTGAGCGAGCAGCCACAGTTGTGAGCGAGCACCCACAGGTGTGAATAAGCACCCACGGTGTGAGTGAGCACCCACAGGTGTGGCGAGCACCCACAGGTGCGAGCTAGCACCCACAGGTGTGAGCGAGCACCCACAGGTGTGAGCGAGCACCCTCAGTTCTGACCGAGCACCCACAGGTGTGAATAAGCACCCACAGGTGTGAATAAGCACCCACAGGTGTGAATAAGCACCCACAGGTGTGAGCGAGCACCCACAGGTGTGAGCGAGCACTCACAGGTGTGAGCGAGCACCCATAGGTGTGAGCGGGCACCCACAGGTCTGAGCGAGCACCTACAGGTGTGAGCGGGCACCCACAGGTCTGAGCGAGCACCCACAGGTTTGAGCGAGCACAAACAGGTTTGAGCGGGCGCCCACAGGTGTTACCTGGAACCCACAGGTCTGAGCGGGCACCCACAGGTCTGAGCGGGCACCCACAGGTCTGAGCGGGCACCCACAGGTCTGAGTGGGCACCCACAGGTGTGAGCGGGCACCCACAGGTGTGGGCGAGCACCCACAGGTGTGAGCGAGCACCCACAGGTGTGAGCGAGCACCCACAGGTGTGAGCGAGCACCCACAGGTCTGAGCGAGCACCCACAGGTGTGAATAAGCACCCTCAGGTCTGAGAGAGGACCCACAGGTGTGAGCGAGCACCCACAGGTGTGATCGAGCACCCACAGGTGTGAGCGGGCACCCACAGGTGTGAGCGGACACCCACAGGTGTGAGCGGGCACCCACAAGTGTGAGCGGGCACCCACAGGTCTGAGCGGGAACCCACAGGTCTGAGCGGGCACCCACAGGTCTGAGCGGGCACCCACAGGTCTGAGCGGGCACCTACAGGACTGAGCGGGCACCCACAGGTCTGAGCGGGCACCCACAGGTCTGAGCGGGCACCCACAGGTGTGAGCGAGCACCCACAGGTGTGAGCGAGCACCCACAGTTGTGAGCGAGCACCCACATGTGTGAGCGGGCACCCACAGGTCTGAGCGGGCACCCACAGGTCTGAGCGAGCACCCACAGGCGTGAGCGGGCACCCACAGGTCTGAGCGAGCACCCACAGGTTTGACCGAGCACCCACAGGTGTGAGTGAGCACCCACAGGTGTGGCGAGCACCCACAGGTGCGAGCTAGCACCCACAGGTGTGAGCGAGCACCCACAGGTGTGAGCGAGCACCCACAGGTGTGAAGGAGCACCCACAGGTGTGACCGAGCACCCACAGGTGTGAGCGAGCACCCTCAGTTCTGATCGAGCACCCACAGGTGTGAATAAGCACCCACAGGTGTGAATAAGCACCCACAGGTGTGATCGCGCACCCACAGGTGTGAGCGAGCACCCACAGGTGTGAGCGAGCACCCACAGGTGTGAATAAGCACCCACAGGTGTGAGCGAGCACCCACAGGTGTGAGCGAGCACCCACAGGTGTGAGCGAGCACCCACAGGTGTGAGCGAGCACCCACAGGTGTGAGCGGGCACCCACAGGTCTGAGCGAGCACCCACAGGCGTGAGCGGGCACCCACAGGTCTGAGCGAGCACCCACAGGTTTGAGCGAGCACAAACAGGTTTGAGCGGGCACCCACAGGTGTGACCTGGCACCCACAGGTCTGAGCGGGCACCCACAGGTCTGAACGGGCACCCACAGGTCTGAGCGGGCACCCACAGGTCTGAGCGGGCACCCACAGGTGTGAGCGGGCACCCACAGGTGTGGGCGAGCACCCACAGGTGTGTGCGAGCACCGACAGGTGTGAGCGAGCACCCACAGGTGTGAGCGAGCACCCACAGGTCTGAGCAAGCACCCACAGGTCTGAGCGAGCACCCACAGGTGTGATTAAGCACCCTCAGGTCTGAGCGAGCACCCACAGGTGTGAGCGAGCACCCACAGGTGTGATCGAGCACCCACACGTGTAAGCAGGCACCCACAGGTGTGAGCGGGCACCCACAGGTGTGAGCGGGCACCCACAGGTGTGAGCGGGCACTCACAGGTCTGAGCGGGAACCCACAGGTCTGAGCGGGCACCCACAGGTCTGAGCGGGCACCCACAGGTCAGAGCGGGCACCCACAGGTCTGAGCGGGCACCCACAGGTCTGAGCGGGCACCCACAGGTCGGAGCGGGCACCTACAGGTCTGAGCGGGCACCCACAGGTCTGAGCGGGCACCCACAGGTCTGAGCGGGCACCCACAGGTGTGAGCGAGCAGCCACAGGTGTGAGCGAGCACCCACAGGTGTGAGCGAGCACCCACAGGTGTAAGCGAGCACCCACAGGTGTGAATAAGCACCCACAGGTGTGAGTGAGCACCCACAGGTGTGGCGAGCACCCACAGGTGTGAGCAAGCACCCACAGGTGTGAGCGAGCACCCACAGGTGTGAGCGAGCACCCACAGGTGTGAGCGAGCACCCACAGGTGTGACCGAGCACCCACAGGTGTGATCGAGCACCCACAATTGTGAGTGAGCACCCACAGGTGTGGCGAGCACCCACAGGTGTGAGCTAGCACCCACAGGTGTGAGCGAGCACCCACAGGTGTGAGCGAGCACCCACAGGTGTGAGCGAGCACCCACAGGTGTGACCGAGCACCCACAGGTGTGATCGAGCACCCTCAGTTCTGATCGAGCACCCACAGGTGTGAATAAGCACCCACAGGTGTGAATAAGCACCCACAGGTGTGAATAAGCACCCACAGGTGTGAATAAGCACCCACAGGTGTGAGCGAGCACCCACAGGTGTGAGCGAGCACCCACAGGTGTGAGCGAGCACCCACAGGTGTGAGCGGGCACCCACAGGTCTGAGCGAGCACCCACAGGTGTGAGCGGGCACCCACAGGTCTGAGCGAGCACCCACAGGTTTGAGCGAGCACAAACAGGTATAAGCGGGCACCCACAGGTGTGACCTGGCACCCACAGGTCTGAGCGGGCACCCACAGGTCTGAACGGGCACCCACAGGTCTGAGCGGGCACCCACAGGTCTGAGCGGGCACCCACAGGTGTGAGCGGGCACCCACAGGTGTGGGCGAGCACCCACAGGTGTGTGCGAGCACCCACAGGTGTGAGCGAGCACCCACAGGTGTGAGCGAGCACCCACAGGTCTGAGCGAGCACCCACAGGTCTGAGCGAGCACCCACAGGTGTGATTAAGCACCCTCAGGTCTGAGCGAGCACCCACAGGTGTGAGCGAGCACCCACAGGTGTGATCGAGCACCCACACGTGTAAGCGGGCACCCACAGGTGTGAGCGGGCACCCACAGGTGTGAGCGGGCACCCACAGGTGTGAGCGGGCACTCACAGGTCTGAGCGGGAACCCACAGGTCTGAGCGGGCACCCACAGGTCTGAGCGGGCACCCACAGGTCAGAGCGGGCACCCACAGGTCTGAGCGGGCACCCACAGGTCTGAGCGGGCACCCACAGGTCGGAGCGGGCACCTACAGGTCTGAGCGGGCACCCACAGGTCTGAGCGGGCACCCAGAGGTCTGAGCGGGCACCCACAGGTCTGAGCGAGCACCCACAGGTGTGAGCGAGCACCCACAGGTGTGAGCGAGCACCCACAGGTGTAAGCGAGCACCCACAGGTGTGAATAAGCACCCACAGGTGTGAGTGAGCACCCACAGGGGTGGCGAGCACCTATAGGTGTGAGCTAGCACCCACAGGTGTGAGCGAGCACCCACAGGTGTGAGCGAGCACCCACAGGTGTGAGCGAGCACCCACAGGTCTGAGCGAGCACCCACAGGTCTGAGCGAGCACCCACAGGTGTGAATAAGCACACTCAGGTCTGAGCGAGCACCCACAGGTGTGAGCGAGCACCCACAGGTGTGATCGAGCACCCACAGGTGTGAGCGGGCACCCACAGGTGTGAGCAGGCACCCACAGGTGTGAGCGGGCACCCACAGGTGTGAGCGGGCACCCACAGGTCTGAGCGCGAACCCACAGGGCTAAGCGGGCACCCACAGGTGTGAGCGAGCACCCACAGGTGTGAGCGAGCACCCACAGGTGTGATCGAGCACCCACAGGTGTGAGCGGGCACCCACAGGTGTGAGCAGGCACCCACAGGTGTGAGCGGGCACCCACAGGTGTGAGCGGGCACCCACAGGTCTGAGCGGGAACCCACAGTGCTAAGCGGGCACCCACAGGTGTGAGCGGGCACCCACAGGTCAGAGCGGGCACCCACAGGTCTGAGCGGGCACCTACAGGTCTGAGCGGGCACCCACAGGTGTGACCGAGCACCCACAGGGGTGAGCGAGCACCCACAGGTGTGAGCGAGCACCCACAGGTGTGAGCGAGCACCCACAGGTGTGAGCGAGCACCCACAGGTGTGAATAAGCACCCACAGGTGTGAGTGAGCACCCACAGGTGTGGCGAGCACCCACAGGTGTGAGCTAGCACCCACAGGTGTGAGCGAGCACCCACAGGTGTGAGCGAGCACCCACATGTTTGAGCGGGCACCCACAGGTCTGAGCGGGCACCCACAGGTCAGAGCGGGCACCCACAGGTCTGAGCGGGCACCCACAAGTCTGAGCGGGCACCCACAGGTGTGAGCGGGCACCCACAGGTGTGGGCGAGCACCCACAGGTGTGAGCGAGCACCCACAGGTGTGAGCGAGCATTCACAGGTGTGAGCGAGCACCCACAGGTGTGAGCGAGCACCCACAGGTGTGAGCGAGCACCCACAGGTCTGAGCGAGCACCCACAGGTGTGAGTGAGCACCCACAGGTGTGAATAAGCACCCTCAGGACTGAACGAGCACCCTCAGGTCTGAACGAGCACCCACAGGTGTGAGCAAGCACCCACAGGTGTGATCGAGCACCCACAGGTGTGTGCGGGCACCCACAGGTGTGAGCGGGAAACCACAGGTGTGAGCGGGCACCCACAGGTCTGAGCGGGCACCCACAGGTCTGAGCGGGAACCCACAGGTCTGAGCGGGCACCCACAGGTCTGAGCGGGCACCCACAGGTCTGAGCGGGCACCTACAGGTCTGAGCGGGCACCCACAGGTCTGAGCGGGCACCCACAGGTCTGAGCGGGCACCCACAGGTGTGAGCGAGCACCCACAGGTGTGAGCGAGCAGCCACAGTTGTGAGCGAGCACCCACAGGTGTGAATAAGCACCCACAGGTGTGAGTGAGCACCCACAGGTGTGGCGAGCACCCACAGGTGCGAGCTAGCACCCACAGGTGTGAGCGAGCACCCACAGGTGTGAGCGAGCACCCTCAGTTCTGACCGAGCACCCACAGGTGTGAATAAGCACCCACAGGTGTGAATAAGCACCCACAGGTGTGAATAAGCACCCACAGGTGTGAGCGAGCACCCACAGGTGTGAGCGAGCACTCACAGGAGTGAGCGAGCACCCATAGGTGTGAGCGGGCACCCACAGGTCTGAGCGAGCACCTACAGGTGTGAGCGGGCACCCATAGGTCTGAGCGAGCACCCACAGGTTTGAGCGAGCACAAACAGGTTTGAGCGGGCGCCCACAGGTGTTACCTGGAACCCACAGGTCTGAGCGGGCACCCACAGGTCTGAGCGGGCACCCACAGGTCTGAGCGGGCACCCACAGGTCTGAGTGGGCACCCACAGGTGTGAGCGGGCACCCACAGGTGTGGGCGAGCACCCACAGGTGTGAGCGAGCACCCACAGGTGTGAGCGAGCACCCACAGGTCTGAGCGAGCACCCACAGGTCTGAGCGAGCACCCACAGGTGTGAATAAGCACCCTCAGGTCTGAGAGAGGACCCACAGGTGTGAGCGAGCACCCACAGGTGTGATCGAGCACCCACAGGTGTGAGCGGGCACCCACAGGTGTGAGCGGACACCCACAGGTGTGAGCGGGCACCCACAAGTGTGAGCGGGCACCCACAGGTCTGAGCGGGAACCCACAGGTCTGAGCGGGCACCCACAGGTCTGAGCGGGCACCCACAGGTCTGAGCGGGCACCTACAGGACTGAGCGGGCACCCACAGGTCTGAGCGGGCACCCACAGGTCTGAGCGGGCACCCACAGGTGTGAGCGAGCACCCACAGGTGTGAGCGAGCACCCACAGTTGTGAGCGAGCACCCACAGGTGTGAATAAGCACCCACAGGTGTGAGTGAGCACCCACAGGTGTGGCGAGCACCCACAGGTGCGAGCTAGCACCCACAGGTGTGAGCGAGCACCCACAGGTGTGAGCGAGCACCCACAGGTGTGAAGGAGCACCCACAGGTGTGACCGAGCACCCACAGGTGTGAGCGAGCACCCTCAGTTCTGATCGAGCACCCACAGGTGTGAATAAGCACCCACAGGTGTGAATAAGCACCCACAGGTGTGAATAAGCACCCACAGGTGTGAGCGCGCACCCACAGGTGTGAGCGAGCACCCACAGGTGTGAGCGAGCACCCACAGGTGTGAATAAGCACCCACAGGTGTGAGCGAGCACCCACAGGTGTGAGCGAGCACCCACAGGTGTGAGCGAGCACCCACAGGTGTGAGCGAGCACCCACAGGTGTGAGCGGGCACCCACAGGTCTGAGCGAGCACCCACAGGCGTGAGCGGGCACCCACAGGTCTGAGCGAGCACCCACAGGTTTGAGCGAGCACAAACAGGTTTGAGCGGGCACCCACAGGTGTGACCTGGCACCCACAGGTCTGAGCGGGCACCCACAGGTCTGAACGGGCACCCACAGGTCTGAGCGGGCACCCACAGGTCTGAGCGGGCACCCACAGGTGTGAGCGGGCACCCACAGGTGTGGGCGAGCACCCACAGGTGTGTGCGATCACCGACAGGTGTGAGCGAGCACCCACAGGTGTGAGCGAGCACCCACAGGTCTGAGCAAGCACCCACAGGTCTGAGCGAGCACCCACAGGTGTGATTAAGCACCCTCAGGTCTGAGCGAGCACCCACAGGTGTGAGCGAGCACCCACAGGTGTGATCGAGCACCCACACGTGTAAGCGGGCACCCACAGGTGTGAGCGGGCACCCACAGGTGTGAGCGGGCACCCACAGGTGTGAGCGGGCACTCACAGGTCTGAGCGGGAACCCACAGGTCTGAGCGGGCACCCACAGGTCTGAGCGGGCACCCACAGGACAGAGCGGGCACCCACAGGTCTGAGCGGGCACCCACAGGTCTGAGCGGGCACCCACAGGTCGGAGCGGGCACCTACAGGTCTGAGCGGGCACCCACAGGTCTGAGCGGGCACCCACAGGTCTGAGCGGGCACCCACAGGTGTGTGCGAGCACCCACAGGTGTGAGCGAGCACCCACAGGTGTGAGCGAGCACCCACAGGTCTGAGCGAGCACCCACAGGTCTGAGCGAGCACCCACAGGTGTGATTAAGCACCCTCAGGTCTGAGCGAGCACCCACAGTTGTGAGCGAGCACCCACGGGTGTGATCGAGCACCCACACGTGTAAGCGGGCACCCACAGGTGTGAGCGGGCACCCACAGGTGTGAGCGGGCACCCACAGGTGTGAGCGGGCACTCACAGGTCTGAGCGGGAACCCACAGGTCTGAGCGGGCACCCACAGGTCTGAGCGGGCACCCACAGGTCAGAGCGGGCACCCACAGGTCTGAGCGGGCACCCACAGGTCTGAGCGGGCACCCACAGGTGTGAGCGAGCAGCCACAGGTGTGAGCGAGCACCCACAGGTGTGAGCGAGCACCCACAGGTGTAAGCGAGCACCCACAGGTGTGAATAAGCACCCACAGGTGTGAGTGAGCACCCACAGGTGTGGCGAGCACCCACAGGTGTGAGCTAGCACCCACAGGTGTGAGCGAGCACCCACAGGTGTGAGCGAGCACCCACAGGTGTGAGCGAGCACCCACAGGTGTGACCGAGCACCCACAGGTGTGATCGAGCACCCACAGGTGTGAGTGAGCACCCACAGGTGTGGCGAGCACCCACAGGTGTGAGCTAGCACCCACAGGTGTGAGCGAGCACCCACAGGTGTGAGCGAGCACCCACAGGTGTGAGCGAGCACCCACAGGTGTGACCGAGCACCCACAGGTGTGATCGAGCACCCTCAGTTCTGATCGAGCACCCACAGGTGTGAATAAGCACCCACAGGTGGGAATAAGCACCCACAGGTGTGAATAAGCACCCACAGGTGTGAATAAGCACCCACAGGTGTGAGCGAGCACCCACAGGTGTGAGCGAGCACCCACAGGTGTGAGCGAGCACCCACAGGTGTGAGCGGGCACCCACAGGTCTGAGCGAGCTCCCACAGGTGTGAGCGGGCACCCACAGGTCTGAGCGAGCACCCACAGGTTTGAGCGAGCACAAACAGGTATAAGCGGGCACCCACAGGTGTGACCTGGCACCCACAGGTCTGAGCGGGCACCCACAGGTCTGAACGGGCACCCACAGGTCTGAGCGGGCACCCACAGGTCTGAGCGGGCACCCACAGGTGTGAGCGGGCACCCACAGGTGTGGGCGAGCACCCACAGGTGTGTGCGAGCACCCACAGGTGTGAGCGAGCACCCACAGGTGTGAGCGAGTACCCACAGGTCTGAGCGAGCACCCACAGGTCTGAGCGAGCACCCACAGGTGTGATTAAGCACCCTCAGGTCTGAGCGAGCACCCACAGGTGTGAGCGAGCACCCACAGGTGTGATCGAGCACCCACACGTGTAAGCGGGCACCCACAGGTGTGAGCGGGCACCCACAGGTGTGAGCGGGCACCCACAGGTGTGGGCGGGCACTCACAGGTCTGAGCGGGAACCCACAGGTCTGAGCGGGCACCCACAGGTCTGAGCGGGCACCCACAGGTCAGAGCGGGCACCCACAGGTCTGAGCGGGCACCCACAGGTCTGAGCGGGCACCCACAGGTCGGAGCGGGCACCTACAGGTCTGAACGGGCACCCACAGGTCTGAGCGGGCACCCACAGGTCTGAGCGGGCACCCACAGGTCTGAGCGAGCACCCACAGGTGTGAGCGAGCACCCACAGGTGTGAGCGAGCACCCACAGGTGTAAGCGAGCACCCACAGGTGTGAATAAGCACCCACAGGTGTGAGTGAGCACCCACAGGGGTGGCGAGCACCTACAGGTGTGAGCTAGCACCCACAGGTGTGAGCGAGCACCCACAGGTGTGAGCGAGCACCCACAGGTGTGAGCGAGCACCCACAGGTGTGACCGAGCACCCACAGGTGTGATCGAGCACCCTCAGTTCTGATCGAGCACCCACAGGTGTGAATAAGCACCCACAGGTGTGAATAAGCACCCACAGGTGTGAATAAGCACCCACAGGTGTGAATAAGCACCCACGGGTGTGAACGAGCACCCACAGGTGTGAGCGGGCACCCACAGGTCTGAGCGAGCACCCACAGGTTTGAGCGAGCACCCACAGGTTTGAGCGAGCACCCACAGGTGTGAGCGAGCACCCACAGGTGTGAGCGAGCACCCACAGGTATGAGCGAGAACCCACTGGTCTGAGCGAGCACCCACAGGTGTGAGCGAGTACCCACAGGTGTGAGCGAGCACCCACAGGTGTGAGCGAGCACCCACAGGTGTGAGCGAGCACCCACAGGTGTGAGCGAGCACCCACAGGTGTGAGCGAGAACCCACTGGTCTGAGCGAGAACCCACTGGTCTGAGCGAGCACCCACAGGTGTGAGCGAGCACCCACAAGTCTGAGCGGGCACCCACAGGTGTGAGCGGGCACCCACAGTTCTGAGCGGGCACCCACAGGTCTGAGCGGGCACCCACAGGTCTAAGCGGGCACCCACAGCTGTGAGCGAGCACCCACAGGTGTGAGCGAGCACCCACAGGTGTGAGCGAGCACCGACAGGTGTGAGCGAGCACCCACAGGTGTGATCGAGCACCCACAGGTGTGAGCGGGCACCCACAGATGTGAGCGGGCACCCACAGGTGTGAGCGGGCACCCATAGGTGTGAGCGGGCACCCACAGGACTGAGCGGGCACCCAGAGGTCTGAGCGAGCACCCACAGGTCTGAGCGGGCACCCACAGGTACATTTGGGTGAAGTGACATGTTACAATAGTTTTGGATGAGGTGAAAATAAACTTTTAACACAAGACAGGACACGGAACAATGGGTATTAAAGGTAGGTAACTGCAGAAGGCCTATTTTTATTGGCCCATATTTCTTGATGCTTCTATATTGGAGCGGAGTCTTGAAGTTGGTAGAATATAGTTGTGCATTAATTGGCTGTTGATTGCTGGTTGGTTGATACCTGGTTGATGGGGTTCTGGGAGTTCTTCTACTCCCCAAGCCCGGCCTGAGGCCAGGCTCGACTTGTGAGAGTTTGGTCCACCAGGCTGTTGCTTGGAGCGGCCCGCAAGCCCACATACCCACCACAGCCCGGTTGGTCCGGCACTCCTTGGAGGAATAAATCTAGTTTCCTCTTGAAAATGTCCACGGTTGTTCCGGCACGGTTGGTGTTGACTTCTAGATGTGTAGTGCCTCGCAGACGTCGACCCGCCTGCTATCGCTGTATCTATCGATGATTTCTGTGTTGTTTGCTAAGATTTCTCTGATGGTTTGGATGTGGGAAGAGGCTATGTTCCTTAATGGAGCCCTGTTTCTTATGCATCGTTAAACGCCTGGAAAGAGATGTTGTTGTCTTGCCTATATACTGAGTTTTTTGAGGGTTACAATCCCCAAGAGGGCATTTGAAGGCATAGACGACGTTGGTCTCTTTTTAAAAAGTTCTGCTTTGTGTCTGGAGAGTTTCTCATGAGTAGGTTGGCCGTTTTTTTGTGTTTTATAGTAATTGTCAGTTGTATCTTCTGATTTTTGTCTGTTGGGATAACGTTTCTACTGACAATATCTTTCAGGACCCTTTCCTTCGTTTTATGGGCTGTGGAAAAGAAGTTCCTGTAAAATAGTCTAATTGGGGGTGTAGGTGTTGTGTTAGTTGTCTCTTCTTCGCCAATATACGTCATTCTTAAAAAAGACGAATATCTGGCGAAAATGAACCTCATACTCTCTGCCCAAACTAAATTCCAAAGGGTAACGAAGGACACTACAGCCGAACTGAAAGCAAATGTCAACAAATTGATCGAAACTGTGAACGCCAAGAAATCTGGACTCCACCTTCCAAAGACTTTTGGGGAATATAAACCTGGATATGCGTATGGAAATGTCAAGACACACAAGCCTGAAACCCACTTCGGCCAATCATCAGCCAGATACCCACACCCACGTACAGACTGGCGAAACGACTCAATGGCTTGCTGACTCCTTATGTCCCTTGCGCCTTCACCCTGAAGTCTCCAAAGGAATTTGTTGACTTGCTGCATGGAACACGGGCCACAGGGATAAGAGCCTCGTTGGACGTAGAATCACTGTTTACCAACGTACCTGTGGATGAAACAATCGGGATGATAGCCGACAGAGTGTACCGTGATCCGACCTGTACTCCTCTTGACATACCAGAAACAGTCTAAGGAAACTACTCCAAGTTTTTACTAAAGAGGCACCCTTCTTGAGCCCGGATGGACACATGTATAAGCAAGTAGATGGGGTCGCCATGGGTTCTCCCCTAGGTGTCCTGTTTGCAAACTTCTACATGGGTACCATCGAGCAAAAAGTCTTAGTCGACATGAACTTGAAACCGGCCATATACTGCAGGTATGTTGACGATAATTTTACACAGGTACCTGATGGCAGGAGCTGAAGGGGGCATTTGAGCAGAATTCTGTGTTGCGTTTCACTTACGAGATGGAGAAGGATGGGAAGCTGCCCTTTCTAGATGTAACAGTCATGGAAAGGAACAGAGTTTTCCACCCTGCAGTCTACACTAAGGAAACAAACATAGGAATGTGCCTGAATGCCAACAGTGACTGCCCGGACAAGTACAAGAGGAGTGTTGTTAACGCTTATGTCGACCGTGCTCTCAGCCACAGCTCAGAATGGAAGCATGTCGACGAAGAACTCTGTAGGGTAAGGCAGGTCCTAGTCAACAACGGCTTCTCCAATGGTTTCGTGGAAGACATCATAAGAAGGAAAGTGAAACGCCATGCAACCTCTGAAGAGACAACTAACACAAAACCTATACCCCCTATTAGACTATTTTGCAGGAACTTCTTTTCCACAGCCCATAAAACGGAGGAAAGGGTCCTGAAAGATATTGTCAGTAGAAACGTTATCCCTACAGACAAAAATCAGAAGATACAACTGACAATTTACTATAAAACCAAAAAAACGGCCAGCCTACCTATGAGAAACTCTCCAGACACAAAGCAGAACGTTTTAAAAGAGACCAACGTCGTCTATGCCTTCAAATGCCCTCTTGGTGATTGTAAGCCTCAAAAAACTCAGTATATAGGCAAGACAACAACATCTCTTTCCAGGCGTTTAACGATGCATAAGCAACAGGGCTCCATTAAGGAACATATAGCCTCTTCCCACAACCAAACCATCACCAGAGAAATCTTAGCAAACAACACAGAAGTCATCGATAGATACAGCGATAGCAGGCGGCTCGACGTCTGCGAGGCACTACACAACAAGAAGTCAACACCAGCAATCAACAGCCAATTAATGCACAACTATATTCTACCCACTTCAAGACTCCGCTCCAATATAGAAGCATCAAGATATATGGGCCAATAAAAATAGGCCTTCTGCAGTTACCTACTTTTAATACCTGTTTGTGTTTCATTGTTTCGTGTTATGTCTTGTGTTAAAAGTTTATTTTCACCTCATCCAAAACTATTGTAACATGTCACTTCACCCAAATGTAGGTATAAAAACTCGAAAGATGTTTAAGCTCTATTCAGTTAAAGTTGTGTGTGTTTGTGTAAACTAAAGTCTTTGAAAATGTAATAAGTTTTACGAAACGCGCTCAAGTGTCGCATCAGTCTAGAAATAAAAATGAATTTTGGAGAATTTATCTTTGAATTACCATCAACAGTGAAAAGAAACGTAAGAAAGATCGAGAAAATTCGTGTTAGAATTATTAATCTTACTTTTTCGGTCATATTTAATAATATATATATATATATATATATATATATATATATATATATATATATATATATATATATATATATATATATATATATATATATATATATATATATGCAAATGAGGTGAACGTTTCGGCTTTGTTAAAGCCTTTGTTAAAGTCTAGTCTGGTGTTGACAAAGGCTTTAACAAAGCCGAAACGTTCACCTCATTTCATATTTCT